>NC_083099.1:117505624-117771044 GCF_949774975.1 Lagenorhynchus albirostris
ATTATTTGGCTTTTAAAAAGAAATCACATATATTTTCCTTCTAGTATATTTTCCTTTTTTCTGAAATACATCCTTTAGAATACTCTTTAGTGAGAGATTGTCAACAATATTGGAAATTTTCCAGCCATTATTTCTTTCTATACTGACCTTCTCCATTCTCTATACTCTTTGTAAAATTCTGACTGGGTACAAGCTTGGCCTTCTAACTTTACTCTAATACCCTTTAACCTCCATTTCACATTTTTCAAATCTTGAACCATGTTGCATTTAGAGTCATTTCTTCTGCTCTACTTTCCATTGTAAATTACCTCTTCAACTGTGTCTGCTATGCTGTTAAAACTTTACATTGTTTTCAATTGCAATAATTATATTTTTCACTTCTAGAAATTCTTTTTTATCATACCTGCTTGATCAATTTCATAGTCTCTTATTCTTTATTCACGTGTTGGGTGATATTTTTTCTTTAGTTTAAACATATTGAACATTGTTAATTTTTATATTGTAAATTCAATAATTCCAATATCTGAGGTTGTTATGGATCTGATTCTGCTCTGTTGTTTATGTTATTTCTTTGTCTTGGTGCTTTATTTTCTGTTGTTTTTTGTTTGCTGTTGTTGTTATTGTTGTGAGTTCAGGCTTGATTAAACTCTTTCTGTGACACTGTTCTGAGTTCTAGGTTAAGAATGTATTCCTCCAGAAAATATTAGCATTTCCTTATGCCATCCTTCAGTAGGCACTACCAATAAGGGGATGATGTAAATTCAGAAAGCAAGCCCATATTGGGCCTGACTTGTGCTTATGAA
This sequence comes from Lagenorhynchus albirostris, assembly GCF_949774975.1. Taxonomy (NCBI): domain Eukaryota; kingdom Metazoa; phylum Chordata; class Mammalia; order Artiodactyla; family Delphinidae; genus Lagenorhynchus; species Lagenorhynchus albirostris. The sequence continues at coordinate 117,506,428 of NC_083099.1, forward strand.
TCCCAACAGGTGGTATTTTTTTTTGTTGTTTAATATTTCTTTATTAAGGTAAATTTCACAGAATATAAAATGTATTTTAAAGTGGACATTCAGTGGCATCTAGTACATTTACAACATTGTGGAATCATCACCTCTGTCTAGTTCCAAAACATTTCAGCACCCCAAAAGGAAACCCTATACCCACTAAGCAATCACTCCCCATTTGTCCCTCTCTCCACCCTATAGAAACCACTAATTTACTTTATGTATCTATAGATTTACTTTTCTGGATATGTTACACAAATGGAACCATCAGTATGTGATATTTGGTTTCTGCCTTCTTCCATTTAGAATATTTTCCAGGTTCATGCAACAGGATTATGCCTTTTTATGGATGAATTCTATTGTATGTGCCCCACCTCTAAATCTCATCAGATTGGGGGTTAGAATTTCAACACATGAATTCCATAACAACATCAATTGAGTCAGAACTATGTGACAGGTCCCATCAAATGCTTTTTGTAAACATATCCCTTTTAATTCCCACAAAAATTTGGTCGTGAGGGAAGAACCCTCATGAATGGGATTAGTACCCTTATAAGAAAAGACCAGAGAGATAGCTCACTTTCTTTGCCATGTGAGGACCCAGAAGACTGCTGGCTTTGAACCAAGAAGCTAGTCCTCACCAGACACTGAATCTGCTGGCACCTTGATCTTGGACTTCCCAGTCTCCAGAACTGTTAGAAATAAGTCTGTGGTTTAAGCCATTCTGTCTATGGTAGATTTGTTATAGCAGCTCAAATTAACTAAGATAGATAATATATCACTGCTATATATATATATTATTACAGAATGTGCAACAGATGGATAATGATGTATCACAGGTTATTTTAGCTTTGCAATACAATGAGTAACTAAAACTACTATTGTAGGAAATTCAATGTAACCTTGAATATTGCTTGAGAAGTATGACTTTACTTAAAGTTTTCCGTCAAAGCTCACTGCAACATTACTCCTTTCTAGGTCCCTACCATGAAAAGTTTCACTGACATGCATGATAACAAAAATGATAACAAAAGGGGGGACCTTCAAAATGGCAGAGGAGTAAGACATAGAGATCACCTTCCTCCCCAAAAATACATCAAAAATACATCTACATGTGGAACAACTCCTATAGAACACTTACTGAGTGCTGACAGAAGACCTCAGACTTCCCAAAGGGCAAGAAAATCCCCACATACCTGGGTAGGGCAAAAGAAAAAAGAAAAAACAGAGACAAAAGAATAGGGATGGAACTGCACCTCTGGAGGGAGCTGTGAAGAAGGAAAAGTTTCCACACACTAGGAAGCTCCTTCACTGGTGGAGATGGGGGCTGGGTGGGGGGAAGCTTCTGAGCCACGGAGGACAGCACAAGAACAGGGGTGCAGAGGGCAAAGTGGAGAGAGTCCCGCCCAGAGGATCAGTGCCAACCAGCTCTCACCAGCCTGAGAGGATTGTCTGTTCGCCTGCTGGGCTGGGAAGGGGCTGGGAGCTGAGGCTCAGGCCTCGTAGGTCAGACCCCAGGGAGAGGACTGAGGTTGGCTGCATGAAGAAAGTCTGAGGGGGCTGTTGCGCCACAGCTAGCCAAGAGGGAGTCCAGGAAAACGTCTGGATGTGCCGAACAGGCAAGACACCATTGTTTCGAGGTGCGCGAGGAGAGGGGATTCCTTCCCTGTGTGCCCATAGAAGGCAGAGCACTGCCTAAGCGAGCTCTGGAGACAGGCATGACCCATGGCTATCGGGTTGGACCCCAGAGATGGGCATGAAACGCTAACACTGCTGCTGCTTCTGCCACCAAGAATCCTGTATGCAAGCACAGGTCACTATCCACACACCTCCCAGGAGCCTGTGCAGCCCACAACTGCCAGGGTCCCATGATCCAAGGACTACTTCCCTGGGAGAACACACAGCATGCCTCAGGCTGTTGCAATGTCACGCTGGCCACTGCTGTCACAGGCTCACCCCGCATTCCAGTTATGACTACCGTACCCTTCCCAATGCCGGCCTGAATGAACAAGAGTGTCCTAATCAGCCGCTGCTTTAACTCTCTCCTGTCTGGGAGGGGAACAGATGCCTAAGGGCAACCGACATGCAGAGGTAGGGCCAAAACCAAAACTGAACTCCAGGAGCTGTGTGAACAAAGAAGAGAAAGGGAAATTTCTCTTGCAGACTCAGAAGCAGCAGATTAAATCCCCACAATCAACTGGATGTACCCTGAATCTGTGGAATACCTGAATAAACAATGAATCATCCCAAAATTGAGGCGGTGGACTTGGGGAGCAACTGTAGACTTCGTGTTTGATGTCTGTGACTGATCAGTATCTGATTTTTATGTTTATCTTAGTTTAGTTTTTAGAACTTGTTATCATTGGTGAATTTGTTTATTGGTTTGGTGCTCTCTCCTTTTTATTATTATTATATTTTATTTTAATACATTTTAAATTTTTATTTTCATTTTATTTATTTATTTGTTTGTTTGTTTCTTTCTTTTTTTCTCCATTGTCTTCTGAGCCATGTGGCTGACAGGGTTGTGGTACACTGGCCTGGTATCAGGCCTGAACCCCCAAGGTGGGAGAGCCTAGTTCAGTACATTACCACCAGAGACCTCTCGGGTCCACATAATATCAATTGGCGAGAGCTCTCCCAGAGATCTCCATCCCAACACAAACACCCAGCTCCACCCAACAGCCAGTAAGCTCCAGTGATGCATGCCTCAAATAAACTAGCAAGACAGGAACAGAATCTTACCCATTAACAGAGAGGCTACCTAAAATCATACTAAGTTCACAGACACCCCAAAACACACTGCCAGACATAGCCCAGCCCACCAGAAAGACAAGATCCAGCCCTACCCATGAGAAAAGAGGCACCAGCCCCCTCCACCAGGAAGCCTACACAAGCTGTTGAACAAAACTCACTCATGTGGGGCAGACACCATAAACAACAGGAACTATGAACCAGCAGCCTGTGAAAAGGAGACCCCAAACACAATAAGTTAAACAAAATGAGAAGACAGAGAAATATGTAACAGATGAAGCAGCAAGGTAAAAACCCACCAGACCAAACAAATGAAGAGGGAATAGGCAGTCTACCTGAAAAAGAATTCAGAATAATGATAGTAAAGATGATCCAAAATCTCAGAAAAAGCATGGAGAAAATACAAGAAACATTTAACAAGGACCTAGAAGAACTAAAGAGCAAACAAACAATGATGAACAACACAATAAGTGAAACTAAAAATATTCTGGAAGGAATCATAACAGAAAAACTGAAGCAGAAGAATGGATAAGTGACCTGGAAGATAAATTACTGGAAATAACTACCGCAGAGTAGAATAAAGAATAAAGAATGAAAAGAATTGAGGACAGTCTCAGAGACCTGTGGGACAACATTAAATGCACTAACATTCAAATAATAGGGGTCCCAGAAGATGAAGAGAAAAAGAAATGTTCTGAGAAAATATTTGAAGAGATTATAGTTGAAAACTTCCCTAGCATGGGAAAGGAAATAATCAATTCCAGGAAGTGCAGAGAGTCACATACAGGATAAATCCAAGGAGAAAAACACCAAGACACATATAAATCATACTATCAAAAATTGAATACAAAGAAAAAGCATTAAATGCAGCAAGGGAAAAGCAACAAATAAAATACAAAGGAATCCTCAAAAGTTTAACAGCTGATCTTTGAGCAAAACTCTGTGAGCCAGAAGGGAGTGGCAGGACATTTTTAAAGTGATGAAAGGGAAAAACCTACAAACAAGATTACTCTACCCAGCAAGCATCTCATTTAGATTCAAAGGAGAAATTAAAACCTTAACAGACAAGCAAAAGTTAAGAGAATTCAGCACCACCAAACCAGCTTTACCACAAATGCTAAAAGAACTTCTCTAGGCAGGAAACACAATAGAAGGAAAAGACATAGAATAACAAACCCCAAACAATTAAGAAAATGATAATAGAAACATACATATCGATAATTACCTTAAATGTAAATGGATTAAATGCTCCAACCAAAAGACACAGACTGGCGGAGGATACAAAAACAAGTCCCATATATATGCTGTCTACAAGAGACCCACTTTAGACCGAGGAACACATTCAGACTGAAAGTGAGGGGGTGGAAAAAGATATTCCATGCAAATGGAAATCAAATGAAAGCTGGAGTAGCAATTCTCATCTCAGACAAAATAGACTTTAAAATAAAGACTATTACAAGAGAAAAAGAAGGACACTACATAATGATCAAGGGATCAATCCAAGAAGAAGATAGAACAATTGTAAATATTTATGCACCCAACATAGGAGCAAATCAATACATAAGGCAAATGTTAACAGCCATAAAAGGGGAAATAGACAGTAACACAATAATAGTCGGGGACTTTAACACCCCACATTCACCAATAGACAGATCATCCAAAATGAAAATAAATAAGGAAACACAAGCTTTAAACAACACATTACACAATATGGACTTAATTGATATTTTTGGACATTCCATCCAAAAACAACAGAATACACTTTCTTATCAAGAACTCATGGAATATTTTCAAGGATAGATCATATCTTGGGTCACAAATGAAGCCTTGGTAAATTTAAGAAAATTGAAATCTTATCAAGCATCATTTCCAACCACAATGCTATGAGACTAGATATCAATTACAGGAAAAAAATGTAAAAAATACAAACACATGTTCAAAAATTCAAAAAAAACCCCACAAACACATGGAGGCTTAAAAATACACTACTAAATAACCAAGAGATCACTGAAAAAATCAAAGAGGAAATCAGAAAATACCTACAGACAAATGACAATGAGAACACGATGATCCCAAACCTATGGGATTCAGCAAAAGCAGTTACATTTTACACCTAAAACCTTACACCTAAAAGAACTAGAGAAGAGGAACAAAATAGACCCAAAGTTAGTAGAAGGAAAGAAATCATAAAGATCAAAGCAGAAATAAATGAAAAAGAAATGAAGGAAACAATTGCAAAGATCAATAAAACTAAAAGCTGGTCCTTTGAGAAGATAAACAAAATTGATAAACCATTAGCCAGACTCATCAAGAAAAAAAGGGAGAAGACTCAAATCAACAGAATTAGAAATGAAAAAGGAAAAGTAACAACTGACACTGTAGAATTACAGAGGATTATGAGAGATTACTACAAGCAACTATATGCCAATAAAATGGACAACCTGGAAGAAATGGACAAATTCTTAGAAAATTTGTCTGAATTTCAGGAAGACTGAACCAGGAAGAAATAAAAAATATAAACAGATGAATCACAAGCACTGAAACTGAAACTGTGATTAAAAATCTTCCAACAAACAAAAGGCCAGGACCAGATGGCTTCACAGGTGAATTCTACCAAACATTTAGAGAAGACCTAACACCTATCCTTCTCAAACTCTTCCAAAATATAGCATTGGGAAGAACACTCCCAAACTCATTCTACAAGGCCACTATGGCCCTGATACCCTAACCAGACAAAGATGTCACACAAAAAAGAAAACTACAGGCCAATATCACTGATGAATATAGATGCAAAAATCCTCAACAAAATACTAGTAAACAGAATCCAACAGCACGTTAAAAGGGTCATACACCATGATCAAGTGGGGTTTATCCCAGGAATGCAAGGATTCTTCAATATACACAAATCAATCAATGTGATACACCATATTGGCAAAATGAAGGATAAAAACCATATGATAATCTCAATAGATTCAGAAGAAGCTTTTGACAAAATTCAATGCCAATTTACTGTAAAAAAAATCCCCAGAAAGTAGGAATAGATGGAACCTACCTCAACATAATAAAGGCCATATATGACAAACCCACAGCCAACATTGTTCTCAGTAGTGAAAAACTGAAACCACTTTCTCTAAGATCAGAAACAAGACAAGGTTGTTCACTCTCACCACTATTATTCAACATAGTTTTGAAAGTCTTAGCCACGGTAATCATAGAAGAAAAAGAAATAAAAGGAATCCAAATCAGAAAAGAAGTAAAACTGTCAGTGTTTGCAGATGACATGATACTATACTTAAGGAATCCTAAAGATGCTACCAGAAAACTACTAGAGCTAATCAGTGAATTTGGTAAAGTAACAGGATACAAAATCAATGGACAGAAATCTCTTGCATTCCTATACACTAATGATGAAAAATCTGAAAGAGAAATTAAGAAACACTCCCATCTACCAATGCAACAAAAGGAATAAAATGCCCTGGAATAAACCTTCCTAAGGAGACAAAAGACCTGTATGCAGAAAACTGTAAGACTCTGATGAAAAAAATCAAAGACTATACAAACAGATGGAAAGATATACCACGTTCTTGGGTTGGAAGAATCAACATTGTGAAAATGACTATAGTACCCAAAGCAGTCTACAGATTCAATGCAATTCCTATCAAACTACTAATGGCATTTTTCTCAGAACTATAACAAAAAAATTCACAGTTTCTATGGAAACACAAAATACCCCGAATGGCCAAAGCAATCTTGAGGGAAAAAAGTGGAGCTGGAGGAATCAGGCTCCCTGAGTTCAGGCTATACTACAAAGTTACAGTAATCAAGACAGTATGGTATTGGCACAAAAACAGAAATATAGATCAATGGAACAGGATAGAAAGCCCAGAGATAAACCCACGCACATATGGTCATCTTATTTTTGACAAAGGAGGCAAGAATATACAATGGAGAAAAGACAACCTCTTCAACAAGTAGTGCTGGAAAAACGGGACAGCTACATGTAAAAGAATGAAATTAGAACACTTCCTAACACCATACACAAAAATAAACTCCAAATGGATTAAAGACCTAAATGTAAGTCCAGACACTATAAAACTCTTAAAGAACAACATAGGCACAACACTCTATGACATAAATCACAGCAAGATTCTTTTTGACCCACCTCCCAGAATAATGGAAATAAAAACAAAAATGAACAAATGGAACCTAATGAAACATAAAATCTTTTGCACAGCAAAGGAAACCATAAACAAGATGAAAAGACAACCCTCAGAATGGGAGAAAATATTTGCATATTTGCAAACAAAGCAACTGACAAAGGATTAATCTCCAAACTATACAAGCAGCTCGTGTAGCTCAATATCAAAAAAAAACAAACAACTCAATACAAAAATGGGCAGAAGACCTAAATAGACATTTTTCTAAAAAAATATGCAGATTGCCAACAAACACATGGAAGGATGCTGAACATCATTAATCATTAGAGAAATGCAAGTCAAAACTACAATGAGGTGTCACCTCACACCGGTCAGAATGGCCATCGTCAACAAAATCTACAAACAGTAAATGCTGGAGAGGGAGTGGAGAAAAGGGAACACTCTTGCACTGTTGGTGGGAATGTAAGTTGATACAGCCACTATGGAGAACAGTATGGAGGTTCCTTAAAAATCTAGAAAAGAACTACCATATGACCCAGTAATCCCACTACTGTGCATATACCCTGAGAAAACCATAATTCAAAAAGACACAAGTACCACAATGTTCATTGCAGCAACATGTACCACAATGATCATTGCAGCACTATTTACAATAGCCAGGACATGGAAGCAACCTAAGTGTCTAACAACAGATGAATGGATAAAGAAGATGTGGCACATATATAAAATGGAATATTACTCAGCCATAAAAAGGAACGAATTTGATCTATTTGTAGTGAGGTGGATGGACCTAGAGTCTGTCATACAGAGTGTTGAAATCCGAAAGGGATAAACAAATACCACATGGTAATACATGTGTATGGAATCTAAAAAAAAAAAGTTGTTCTGATGAACCTAGGGGCAGAACAGAAATAAAGAAGCAGATTTAGAGAATGAACTTGAGGACACAGGGAGGGGGAAGGGTAAGCTGGGATGAAGTGGGAGTAGTATTGACATATATACACTACCAAATGTAAAATAGATAGCTAGTGGGAAGCAGCTGCATTGCACAGGGAGATCAGCTTGGTGCTCTGTGACCACCTAGAGGGGTGGGATAAGGAGGGTGGGAGGGAGACACAAGAGGGAGGGGATATGGGGATATATGTATACATATAGCTGATTCACTTTGTTATACAGCAGAAACTAACACAACATTGTAAAGCAATTATATTCCAATAAAGATCTTTAAAAAATAAATGGTAACAAGAACATTTGATTATTTTTGTTGTACCTTCTAGAAATGAGCATTCTGCTTTACCATTCTCAATTTATGTATTTTACTGTTGTCCATCAATTATTGTTGAGGTAAAACCAACTAGAATAACCTGAAGCTATGTTCAGATATTTTACTCTGCTGGATTCCTATGTATGAAAGCTTGGGGATTTTAAAGAAGAGCAGAAAAATTAAGCTCCAAGGAAACTCACACAGGGTATCTATAATAGGCAAGCTCAGCCTAAACCAACACAGTGAAAGTCCAGGGGAGATATAATTTCATTATGAAAATGGCTAAAATGGGACTTTAAAGTGAATTGAACATATATTCTTCAAAGTAATGATATTGTTAAAAGCAAACTGCAGGTGCCAGTTACTTATTGATCCAACCCAAGCACTGATTATCTTGTGTGTGTTCAATCCCCAAATTTCTACCTTCTGCAAGTTTGAGAAAGATGTTTTTATAGTTAAAATGCTAGCTATTCAGAATAGCTAGCTGGTCAACTATTAACTACATGCTTTATATACAATAAGTTTTAAAATGTGTTGAGACATATTTATCAAATACATCAATTAGATCTTATACTGACAAAAGTAATTTTTGTTTGATGTCTGATAAAATGCTCATATAAAATTCACACCATTCTTTACCAATTTTAGGCATGAACTTGTTCTGTCTACTTACTGCTATTTGTCCCTTTAGCAGCAAACTTCATCATGTCCTTTGCGTTTGAGACATTTAGGGCTTTGTTCTACTTTCAAACTTCTTGCTATTATTACAGTTTGGGTCAGGCTTACTGTACATGAATGCAACAGTTTTATCATTATATTATAAGAAGCTAATTGTATTGCTTGTGCTAATGAATTATTCATGGTATAATCACATAAATTCACTCCACGCTGATGCTTTATTTTGCATGCTAATTTGAACATGGTGCATGTTTCACATTTTGATCTAGAATGATCTCGTATAATGACCTGTTTGTGGATAGAGGGTTTTACATTGACCTCGATATTCTTCTTTTCTCTAAACATTGCTCCATGATGTGTATATTTCAATGGGGAATTATAGGTCATTCAGCGGCAGGGCCCTGCTAATAATTTTAAGGTCCTCCAATGATTACTTATTAACGGGATTTCCAAGAGAGTTTCCTCAACAGAAAGCATGTGTTACCCAGGACCTTCCAAATAGCAGACATTCCATCTTCTGTCTTCTCCTTCTAACTCACATTTCCCATACTCATCACTCTCCTTAGTCTTACTCAATCCCTGAATTGTTCATGTAATTACCCTTCTCTAACTTGCACTTTTATCCTTTCATGCCAACAAATCACTTACAGATAATCCTGATGTTTTATATATGGAAAAATGACTCACTGTTGACCAGTGGCCGTGTATGCTAACTATTTTCCGACTTGTCCTTCTCTTCTCAAACCCTCACACAGTTATCAGATTCATTCTTCTACAACCACTGATGATAGCATGTGCTTCTTCGAAGCATCAGAATCTGCTGTGGTTTATTACTCACTAGCCATGGTAAAATGTGTCTGCTTAGCACTATTCACAACAGCCAAGACATGGAAACATCCTAACTGTCTTTCCACAGATGAGTGAATAAAGAAGATGTGGTACATATATACAATGGAGTACTACTCAGCCATAAAAATGAATGAAATAATGCCATTTGCAGCAACATGGATGGACCTAGAGATTATCATACTTAGTGAAGTAAGTCAGATAAAGACAAATATCATATGATATCACTTATATGTGGAGTCTAAAATATGACACAAATGAACTACGAAACAGAAACAGATTCACAGACACAGAGAACAGACTTGTGGTTGCAAATGGGAAGGGGGTGCAGAGGGAAGGATTGGGAATTTGGGATTATCAGATGTAAACTATTATATACAGAATGGATAAACAACAAGGTCCTACTGTATAGCACAGAGAACTATATTCAATATCCTGTGATAAACCATAATGGAAAAGAATATGAAAAAGAATATATATATATATATATATGAATCACTTCACTGTACAGCAGAAATTAACACAACATTGTAAATCAACTATACTTCATTAAATAAATTTTTAAGAAAAGTTTTTGCTTAGCTTTCAAGTCCTCCCTAAAGCATCTACTCTTTCAAGTGATCTTATCTCATCTTTTATTCTAGTTCGATCAGTCTACTTATTGCTCCAGAAGCACAGCAAGTTCATACCACTCCCTACACCTTGTTTACCCCACCTGCAATTTCCTAAGTTTACTTGTACCTATGAAATATCAATACTTGCCATTTTCTCAAGGCTCAGCACAAATGCAATCTAGGCTGTGAAGAATTCTTGAACTATTGCTACTTTCAATGATTTTACCTGATTCTCCTTAACACCTGCCGTACTCTGGTATTTTATTGTATGCTTTTTTCAATATTTACTCTTTATTTTTGCTTTTTTTCCCTTGTTCACCATCGTTTCATGTGTTTTACTTTTATCTTCCGAATAAAATCATACAATTTTTGAGAGTCTGAACCATACCATATATTAACTCTACTTCCCCCTTTGAGGGGGTGGATAAATTCTTGCTGCCCAGTAGAATCTAACACATCATAAATGTTAATACCCATTTATTTTATTTGACTGATTCTTAATTCCTGTCATGGCAGGTGTTGACATGTACATAGTACCATTAAGGAGGATCCAAATGACCAAGCTATATTTCAGATTGTAGGTAGTACTCTAAGCAAACATATTTATCATAAAATGGAATAGTGATTTTTTATTTTTGAGAGTCTGGAGTTGGAAAATTATTTGCCCTATCTTTCCTAATTGGAAATATCTAACATCAGCCTTTTTGGCTGCACTGTTATTCATTTGATTGCTGAGGTGGATTTAGTTCATCTGGGTGGCTGGCCAGGTGTCCCTTTCATTCCTGCATGCGAAAGTTGTGAGATAGAATCTAGAGGCTGAGCATCTCACTTGGAGGAGAAGGACCATTTTACAGACGAGAGCATAAATGAAACTGTACTGCCTCACTACCATATTATAGAAAACAATAGCAACCATCATTATTTCTATACACTAAATGTAGCATCCATGCCTAGCTATTTATTATATATACTTGCAAGGTTTCTATTTTAGTCCTTGGATTTCAATGCCTTAAATTAATGAAAAGATTATTTTAAAACAGTAAAGTTTCCTTGGAGATATACAAGAGCTAAACTAAAATTTTCATAAAGGGAAGTTAGAGGCCACGTCTATTGTATTTCTACTGTGTCCCCTGAGTACAACACAGTGTTTAACACCTAGTAGATGTGCAATAATATTTCTTTGCGACATCAATAAATAAACATGTGGGAATATAAATTCAAATGTAACAAGTATTGTGGATTCCATCCACCAGTGTGTACAGAGATATTCTCATTGGTATTAATATTATACATTTATTTTCCTTAACTATCCTTCTGCCTCTTAGGAAGTCAAGTGCCTTGTAGAGTTTCCCTCCTCAAATATTTCTAACATCTCCAGGGATACTTACTATTTGCTGCTTGCTGCCATGGCTAGAAAGTCAGAACTTTCTGGTCTTTGGCCCTCAGACCCATGGAAGAAATGATTTAAGGTTAAAATACTGTTTCCATGACCACTGCTGTCATGGCCACCAGGAAAATCTCTCCATGCAATGTCAGTGAATTTGGGTCTATGCCTCTGTGACTGAAAGTGCAGGGTCATTGAGTGGTATAAAAGATGTCCATTCTGTGTTAGACTTAGCTAGGGCTTTACCAGTTCTGCTTGTACCTCAAGGGTTAGGACATTCAGCACCCCAGTACTCTCATTCATCCCTATATAACTAGAGAGCCAGGATGCCAAAATTCCAGGACCAAACACCAAAAACACTTAGAGGCTAAGACTCTGCTCCCAGCTGCTTCCTTCCCACCTGTGCTACATGGGCTATCTTGCATTCCCGATGTTGGTGAAACTGGAACAGGCATCACCTAAAATGCAAGATTTTTCTTCTATCTGGAAAATCTGCTGTGCTTAGAAGGTGATTCAAAGACAAACCCCTCACTGCAAAATGAGAGTTAAAATGTTCCTTCTCTGGTATACTCAACCTGGGGTTCTGGAACAAGGCAGCTTGAGTTCCAAAGTTTTAGTTTGATGGATCATTCAATTAACATGTGAATTAGAGTTGTTTGGTCCACTTCCCATAATTAGCTAGCAAACTACACCCAGAGTCATTAACCCCCTCTCCCCCGCCCTCAGGCCCTATTGCTAGCCCCAGAGTGCTGGATTAAACCAAACCTCTTCTCTTTCCTTTGGTTTCTGAGATCACTCCCTCCCACACCAGTCAGAATGGCTGAACTCTCCTGGTGGATGGATCTAAGTCTTTCTTTTCTTCTCCCAGTTCCTATGCAGAGAAGTGGTCACAAATGTGAGTGAAATTATTGCAGGAAGGGGGACCTCTTCCCGGGCCCAAGAGTGGGTCTTGTCTAACAGTCAGAAATGAATTGTCTGAGAAGACACACGAGCTGACAAAGCAAGAGACTTTATTGGAAAGGGGTGCCCAGGAGGAGAGCAGCAGGGTAAGGGAACCCAGGAAAACTGCTCTGCCACGTGACTCGCAGTCTCAGGTTTTATGGTAATGGGGTTAGTTTCTGGATTGTCTCTGGCCAATCATTCTGACTCAGGGCCCTTCCTGGTGACACACACATCGGTCAGCCAAGATGGATTGCAGCGTGATGGATTCTGGGAGGTTGGTTGTCTCCTCTCCCTTTAGGCCCCTCCCACATTCTCCTGGTTAGTTTTCAGCAGCACCACCATGTTCCTTATCTGGACCTCCTGTTATGAGACAACTCAGGCAAGCAGTTATCGCCATGCCTGGCCAAGGAGGGTGGTTCCAGTCAGTGGTCCCCTAACAAAATGATGCCTAATATAAAATGCCAGAGCGCCACTATTTTCAAAGTCATATGAAGCAAAATGTACAAGACACTTCATGATGTGCAGTTTCATTGTTCGAGACTAACTCAAACAGAAGAGAAAACTGTTGAGAACTTAAGTGATGGATGCTGCTGTTCACTGAAAGACATGTCCCAGTGTTTCCTGCATTTCATTGGAGAGGTGGATGCCGGAAGAGCCAGGAAGCCTGTAGACCTACTCATTTGACCTTTAATATAAGCAAAACCTTATATGAAACCTTTATAAAGTTGGCTGAATTTTATGTGATAAGAGGCTGTAATACTTTTCTTTCATCAAGAATGTAAAAAAAAAAATTAGTAGATACATGCTTTTCAGAGGAAAGGTGAAATTATACAAAATATCAGTGCCCTAGATGCAAGATCTCTGGCCTATTAGCTGTCAGGTAATGTAATAGATTAGCAGCAGAAGAGAAAAATATCCTCTACATACGGCTTTGGCATTTGGCAAGAAGTGAAAGGGACGTTATAACAAGGACTACAAATTAACTTTACACATGTTATGATACGTAGAAGAAAGGGAAAAGAGGGAAGGAGGACTTGAATTATGCAGTCCAAGATTTATCACCAGAAGCAGGGATCAGCTGTGGAAACTTATACCCCTCTAATTGCCAGATATTTTAGTGACTAACAGCAATTATATCCCCCGAAGAATTGAAGGACATTTACTGGGTACCCACTGTTGAAGGCCAGATACTTTCATAGATATTACCCCATCTTGTCTTCATAAATCCCCAATATTGCTACCCCATTGTTCAGGTACTCGGGTTGGAGCTCAAAGCATTTAAGTGATTTCTCCAATCTAGTAAGTAAAGATCAGAGGTAGAATTCTAATCCATGCCTTTTTTGGCCTTAATATAAGAGAATAACTCAGAATTTTACACATTAAATAAGAAAACACCCCTGAGTTTCTAATTCTCAAAAAAGCATTTTCTAAAAAGCATCATCATCATTGTCATCATCAGGAAGAAAAGTAGATCAATCACCTCAAGGCACTTCCTTAGTGTTAGCAGTAGCTTTAAAGGAATAGATTCATTCCTTTGACTATGGTTTTAGAATCTCTAAAAAGCCATTGGAAAAAAACAGTTTATTTTTTAGGTAACTTCCCCCATAACTTTGAAACTCAACTTTCACTGGAAATGTCCAAAACTTTCCGTTCAAATCTTTATGATTTAGATTACGAGATTAAAATGGAAAATAATTTCTCTTTTAAACTTTCAATGGTTGCACGTGCGCACGCACACAAACACACTTACACACATACACACATACTTTCACCTTGATTTAACTATTTTAGGATGGGGCTCTGTATTTATGTTAATGCATTTCTTTTATTTAAAAGATATTGTTCCGTCAACAAATATGTTTAAGCCGTATGTTTAAACTGCTTGAAATATAACCAAGTAAAAAGCGAAGTCAGCTCCACTCAACTGAGCCTTTCTGGCTAGTCTTGTGACTAAGGAAAAAGAAGGAAAAGAGGGAGAAGGGCCTGATTATGGTGACTGGGTACCTGGAGACGATGGAGGTGGAGTTGCCAAATGTAGCAAATAAAAGGACAAGAACTCAGATCTGAATTTCAGATAAACTATATATATATAAGTGTGTCCCAATTATTGCATGGGACATACTTATACTAAAAAAAATACCAATTCAAATTCAAATTTAACTGGGTGCCCTATATTTTATCTGGCAACCCTAGATGAAGGCAAATATAATTAGTATCAGGTTCCAGTTGCCCAGATTGTCAAGCTCCTCCTGGGCTGAAGTAGAGGCTTAAAATTGAGGCCATTTTTGCTCACTGCTTAATAGTGACAAGCTATTGATAGTCAGACATTGCCAAATTCTCATTAGTTTCTAAAAGTCAGGAACTACGTTTAGAAAAAAGCAGCTCGCTTATGGAGAGGTCATCTATCCAATAACCTTAAGTACCAGGAACACAGCTGAAACCCAGGAAACGAGGGGAAAAAAAGACCTCTGAGGTTCCAAAATAGAAACCATGTGCTGAAGCTCATGCTCTTTTCTTTGAGAAGAGGCCCTCAGACCTGTACCCAGTGTAATTTACTATCCTTTTAGACACCATCTGAACAAGTTTGGTTGTCTGATTTCCCAGCCAATAGTGATAAAAAGCAGGAATTTATGAGGTGGGCAGGACAGGTAGGTAGACTAGAGGTAAGCTGCATCATGATAACCTGGAGAAAAAAAACACACCAATTTTATAAACAGTCTCCATAATAATTCAGAAGAAAATATATCCACAAGTCATGAGTGGTTAGGACTCAATAATGAGCTTGTAAGTGGTTTTATTTTCTCCTTTACACTTTTTCATATTTTGTAAATCTTTCCACTGTATGTTTACAATCACAAAGAGCAATACAGATATTTTCAATAAAATAAAATATTAAGAATTATTCCTTGACTCTCCCAGGAAAGTTCTATTCTTGTGTGTGTTAGGAGCATTTACTAAAGGTAATTATAAACTACATCTTTATTTGTCACTCTTTCCCACTAGATTGTAAGCTTTTAGAGGGGAGGGTTAATGTCTTTGCAGCCTTGTGGTTCTAGTAATTAGCATAATATCTAGTATAGTAAATGCTCAGTAAGTGTGTGTTGAGTAAATGGCTAAAGTCAAAATGCATAGTGCTTCTGTGAGTATTTAGACACTGTTCTCCACACTTCAGTCTCCCCAGGGCAGGGCCATGCTACAGCCTGCTTCAATCATTGATTATTATAATGTTAACTACACGTCCGTTACAGTTAGAATTATGGTTGCAGAAAGCACTGTGGAGTATAATTCATTCCTGCAAAATTTCTATTGAAATGGTTAACATCTTTTAAAGTTTTGGCTTAAAAGAATAAATCTCAGTAGTTTTGAAAGTTCTCTTAATGGAACCCTTCATTTACTCTGAGGCCTGGCTATTTCTGTTAATTAAGAGCATGGGCTACGCAGAGAGGACACGGCTACTCAAGAGTCTCACTATAGAGCAAAGCACCATCTGTGATCTATTATATTAGAGGCAGAAGAAGGAATGATGGACATCTATATGAGATGCTTTCTGTGGCAGCTATGTTGCATATGCATCTTTGCAAATTAATGAAACGATGACACATGCCAAAGCTCAGTTTTCTTTGTAACCTGTTCTTTTAAAGACCCCTTCTCAGTGCAGCACAGGACTGAATAAGATCTTACAACTCCACTCTTTTCCAGTTAGCATTTGTAAATGGAATCCAATCATATCTTTTTCTTCTTCTTCTTCTTCTTTTTTTTTTTTTTTTTTTTGCGGTACACGGGCCTCTCACTGCTGTGGCTTCTCCTGTTGCGGAGCACAGGCTCCGGACGTGCAGGCTCAGCAGCCATGGCTCACGGACCCAGCCGCTCCGCGGCATGTGGGATCTTCCCAGACTGGGGCACGAACCTGTGTCCCCTGCATCGGCAGGCAGACTCTCAACCACTGCGCCACCAGGGAAGCCCTTCTCTCTCTTCTTGATGAGTCAGATTAATCTTTGTTTGTGTTAAAACTATGGCTCTTTAACCAGAAAGAAATTTATGAGTACTGCACAGTGGATTTTGTGGCAGAGGTATCTGACAAGAATAGTATGATTCAGCATGTATTATTTTTGTTTTGCAAATGATTTCAAAGCACATTTTGGTAACTTGGAACTCTCAAAGAGGGGCAACAGTGCTGCTTTCGCACCATCGAATTTTCAGGAAGCGGTTTTCCCAGCTTGCCCACAGATGCACCCAGGGCTTGCCAGCAGAGTGCCTTAACCCCAAGAAGCAGCTATTCAAAATTAAACTGCACATTAGGACATTTTTCACTACAATCAACTCGAGTGTCAGCACTAATGAGCAGCAGGGCTAGCGTGGGTAAATCAAGCCAGAGATAACTTTCTATTCTAGCCATTAAATTTGATTGTCTCCACATCTTTAAATTCAGTGGTAAAGTTACCTGGTTTGTCTTTCAGTTTTATTCTCTTTCCACTCCTTGAAGGTAGTGATAAAAAAACAGCAAGTTAAGTCCAAAGCAGGGAAAATGAGGAAGAGGAAAAAGGTGGTATATGAATGATTGATCCCTGGATAATTTAGATTTAATGGTGAATAGGGGCTACTTTCAGCTAATGAAAGAAAAATACCCTGTAGGCAGCAAACCTAAGATACTTCACTATAAGAGCTGATAAGATTGTAAGGATACATAACTATAGGAGAGGCTTAGAATACTGTTTTGACTTTTTAAATATGTAGACAAATGAGTTTTTAAAAAGTAAAAATTTTGGAATATATTCCTAACATTTCGATAAAGTTACTGAAGACTTCCTAAAGCACAACCCTTTTGTGTCACTGCCAAAGACATAATAATGCTTTTGTAACCCACATGAAAACTGTTAGCTATGAAGTGACTAAACTGTACTGCTTTCTGTCCAAATCACCACTGAACTCTGATAAGCTGACACCCAGGAGACAGATAATTTTGTTAAACGGGAAGCATCATGGCACCCAAGATTTCGACCAACAGTGAATCTCTTCGCTAATCACTTTCTGAGCAAGAAGTAACTTTCCCACCAAAAAGGATTTAAAGCACCCTTTCCACACCACTCCAGAGATAAGAATGCTAATCCAACAGCCACCAAATAAAGTATGTGTAGCACTGAGTATTCATCTCAGCCCCACCCAGAAGTCTCTAAGAAATAGTGAAGAAAAAAAATTCTCAGTAAAAATCAAGTAAATTGATACATACTTAAAAATTGCATTTGGAATAAGGGTATATGATGAGTATGTTAGATTAGTAATAAGGTCTTTAAAGAAAGGAGCACATATCTCAAGACTGATTTTGTAAGTCAAAGAATAATAGAACAAAACACTCTTCTTTCAGCCATGCTGGTTGAAGATTATTACCAGCTTCTTATGCCACAGGAAATGGAGTGCCAATCTCCAATATCCATATTGGTATATAGTTCCTCATGTCCAAGAAGGCATGATCAACTTGATATGGCTCTCATTATTGATCTTCAGGTCAGCAAATCCACTTGTCTACTTCATAAAGTCCTGAGTTAAAAAACCCACACTGGGGTTCCATAGATAGATATCTAGAGCAAGACTCAATGAATATTTGCTGAATGAATGAATCTTGGACTTAGTAGGCACTTCATACTAGACTCATAATTCTGGTGTTCAAAAAAGAGGAAAACAGGTAAAAGGTAATCCTTAAAGAATTCTCTTCGCAATAGGGCTTATTTTTGTCTGGGCGTGCTACAAACTATGCTATGTTCTTCACATTCAAGATGAAATAAAGGCCATTGGGTAAATGTCCTAACAAATTGCACCTCTCTGGCCTTGACCTTTTAAGTGTATTTTGGTTCTGGTCTTGGCTTTTGGACAAGTGTCTATATAGAGCTCATCTCTCATGGCCAGTTCAGTCTGGCAGAACATAATGTCCAGTAGAGGGCTCCCAGAGAGAGACTGATTTGGCTTAGCAGTCATTTGGCCCATTCTATTGGCAGGGTTAAAGAGTTCTGATAGGTCTACTCTGATCTTTTCAACTATTCTAGACCTCTTGTGTCCATGAAGTAGTCTTTTTCTTTTTTTATTCTTTCACAGTTCTGGAGGCCACAATCTGAAATCCAAGGTGTCAGCAGGGCTGTGCTCCTTTAGCAGACTAGGGGAGAATACTTCCTTGCCTATCCCAGCTTCTGGTGACTCCAAGCCTTCCTTGGCTTGTGGCTACATAATTCCAATTTCTACCCTTGTCTTCATGGAGATTTCTCCCCTGGGCTTTGACCTCTTCTGTGTTATTAGGACATCTATCATTGAATTTAGGGGCAACACAGAAATTCAGGATGATCTCATTTCAGGATTCTTGATTTAATTACATCTATAAAGATTTTTTTTTTCCCAAATAATGTCACATCCACGGGATCCAGGTGGACATATCTTTTGGGGCATGACCATTCAACTCACTACAGTAGGTGATTTAGAACTACTCATCCTCTCTGTGTCCTAAATGAATCTTGAATGTTGAAGAGGTAAGCAATCTGTGATATAACATTTGGTATTCTAAAACTTATTTTAAAAATTACCTACTTACCTTCATTTTGTGTCTATATCCTCATGTAATCATTTTAACTTACTATTTTTATTGTCTTCATTAGCAGTTCATCTACTCCAAGGTTTCTTAGCCTTGACACTATTGACATTTGGGGCTGGATATCCTATTCATTGTAAGATGTTTAGCAGCATCCCTGGCCTCTACCCTCTAGATGCCAGTAGCACTCCCCTCAGTTCTGACAATAAAACAGGTCTCTAGACATTGCCACATGTCCTCAGGGTCAAGGATTTGTGTTTAGTTGACAACCACTGGTCTACATCAAACATTGCTAGATGGGACTCTTAGAAATTACACTGAATCACCACTAAACATTATCTAAGTCATACCTTTGATTTCTTTGGCTAACACAGGTGCCCTGAAAATATTATTTTAAAATGTTTTATTGCATTTCAGCTTAGAATAAGGAATAAATGGAACACTTTCCTAGTGTATATACAATTTTAGTTGGCCCCGCCTACATCACCATACCAAGTGTCAAGAAAGAATATAGCTCAGAACGTGCTTTGCAATTTGCTTATCCGTTATTCAAGAATAGGCAGGAGTTTGCACATTTCAACCAGAAAGGAGGAATTGAGTTCCTTTGTAACAGAGTTTGACAGAGAAATGTATATGATATCCATAAATGAAGTTAAATTACAGAAAAAATCTGTCTTATACTGAATAGTATAAACAACAGTGATTAACCATTTATTAGGCCAAGACTTCTTAGAGAAGTATCATGATGAAATTGCTTTCCTCCAAAAGGGGAAAATCATTCTAGAATTGGAAGTAGTCATCAAAACAACCCACCCAGAGAAATAAAATACCTTTTGACGTCTTTTATTTGTTCTGTCTCTGACATTCTGGAAACACTGATCATTTGTACCTATTGAATCAACTACTACCTTCCTTATGGGCAAAATCTCTGACTTGCATTGGTAAAATTCACGGTGCACCTCCCATCAAAATTCAGAGAGATTTCTCAAAACTTCTTCCTAGAATTAATCAATACCCTATAAGGAAAGAAGCCCTTCAAGGCATAAAGCCCACAATAGAAGACTACAGGGCTCAAGACCTCATTCTCCTTTGTACCAGCCCTTGTAACACTCCCATTTTACCACTGAGAAAACCTAAGGGCTGAGGGTGGAGGTTTTTCCAGAACCTCCGAAAAGTAAGCAACGTTGGTATCCCTCAACACCCTATTGTTCTTAACCCTCACATGTCACTAACATCCATTCCCACCGGAAGCAAATTCTTTACTGTAACTGATTTATGCAGTGCGTTCTTTAGTATTCCAGTTGATGAAGCCAGCCAATACCTTTTTACCTTCCTTTGGGAAGAAAAACAATTCACTGGAGCAGTAATGCCTCAGGGTTTTACTTATAGGCCTCTTATTTCTCCCAAATCCTGAAGGCTGATCTGGGTGATGTAAAGTTCCCTAGAGGTTCTACTCCGTTGCCACATGTGGATGATATGCTCTTTGCTCTCCTTTTCCAGCCTCCTCAGAGAAAGAGAGCATCCAATTGCTAAAACTTTTAGCCTCATAGGGACATAAGGTCACCAGGGAAAAATTGCAATTTGCCCAAACTCAGGTTTGATATTTAGGTCATCTGATACTAGAGCAAGGGCTATTTAGATCTAGATAGACTTCACGGTGTCCTAAGTTTCCCCAAATCCAAAACTAAGTGCCAACTAGAGGTTTTCTCAGGCTAGTTGGGTATTGATGAAATTAGTTTCCAAATTTCTCTCTTACGGCCAAACTTCTGTATGTTTTACTAAACAATTACAACTCAGAACCAATTTTATGGGAAGAAGAGGACGACACAGTCTTCAAGGCCTTAAAGGAGAATTGATGAACCCACCTGCTCTCAGGCATCCAATTATCAGATTCCCTTTTTCCTTATTGTATATGAAAAGGAAGGGAATGCCCTTGGTATACTTACCCCAAAACACGGGGACCATCTATCAACCCATAGGGTGTTATAGTCAACGACTGGACCCTGTGGCATGGGGATACCCCCCTTGCCTTAGAGCCGTTACAGCACTGCTTTTTTGGTTAACACCACTGGAGAAATTGTTGCGGGGTCCTCTTTTACCATGTTTGTACCTCGGGTAGTAAAGGTTCTCCTGAATTCTCATCACATTCAACATTTCTCAGTCAGTTGCCTCACCTCATATAAAGTCCTTTTGTTCACTGCTACTCTTCTTCCCTCTGTTGCCGACGAAGTCCCTCATGACTGCCTAATGCTGATGGACCACCTCCTGACTCCTCCTGATGATCTACAGGAAAGTTTTCTGAGTAATTCTGACTTCTCATGGTTCACAAACCATTCTTCTTTAAAAAGTGACCACTGCACATATTGGGCTGGGTATGTTATTGCAACTCCTTCTGATGTTGTCAAGGCAGCATCTTTACCTATGGCTACTTTGGCCCAAAAGGCTGAATTATACGCTTTTACACAGGCTTGTACCTTAGCTAAGGACAAACTTTCAATGTTTATACTGATAGTAGATATACTTTCAGAGCAGCTCATGATTTTAGAATGTTGTGGAAGCAATGTGCCTTCCTTATGTCCAGCGGAAATAAAATTAAAGATGATCCTTATGTTCAGGAACGATTAGATGCAATATTTTACCTGCTGTTTAGCTATTGAGATTCCAGGGCATTTTAAACTTGGCTCTCTGAAAGCTAAGGGAAATCACCTTGCTGACATTTCCATAAGGGGTGCTGCCCTTAAAGGGACCAACAGAAGCCAAACCTCTGTCATGGTCTAAAGGGATATTTCCCCAAATGATAATTTAGAAAAACTGGCTATAGAAGCCCAAAAATTGGCCTCAGAAAAGGAAAAACAAGATTGGAAGTTCAACGATTGTTGATTTGATGAAAAGAGTAAGTTCTGGTTTGGACCAAATAATAATCCAGTTCTACCAGAGACTTTAAATTTCCCACTCCTCACCACTGCACAGGCATTAAACCATTGGTCTACTGGAAAAATGATAGCCTTCATGAACGAATATTGGTGAGAAAACATTAACAAGGCTGCAGAAAGTGCCTACCTCACTTGGCCCTTTTGTCTGAAGTAAAATCCAGGGGAACCTGTTCATACTGCACGCAGACATTTTAAACTACCTAATGGATCATTCAAGGTCTAGCAAATGGATTTCATACAACTTCCTCTATCTAATGGTTATAGATATGTGTTAGTTATAGTCTGAATGTACTCATACCTGTCTGAAGTCTTCCCTTGCAGATAAGGTACTGCCTCTTGTGTGGCTAAAGTCCTTTGGGAAAAGATTGAGCCCACCTGGGGAACTCCTCTCCAACTTCAAAGTGATTGAAGAGCACATTTTACTGGCCACATTTTACTTGTTTCAACAAGTCTGCGCTGTTTAGGTGGTTTTACAACTCTTTCACTGTGCTTACCACCCTCAGTCTTCTGGTTCTGTGGCATACACTAATGGCATTATTAAGACTCAACTGGCAAATTTGTAGAGGTCCTCCAAATACCTTGGCCAAAGGCATTGCTGCTGGTTCTTCTAAATCTCAGATCCACCCCTTTTGAAACTCATAAACTCTCACCCTTTCAGATATTTACAGGACACCCAATGCACTTGGCTCCTGCTTCTTTTGACCCATAACTGATAAAAGGAGAGATACCCCAGTATTGCAGAGAGCTAATTACTTCTATTGAAAATAACCATGATTTGGTAGAGCAATCTTTTCACAATGTACTCTTGGGAGATGAAGACCTTAAGCATCACACCTTGTAACCTGGAGATTTTTGTCTATTGGGAAAGACACCTCCACATGAACTTACTTCAACCTCCCTGGAGAGGCCCCAAACAGGTACTGCTTACCAGCCCTTATGACACCAAACTCCAAGGATTAGACCCTTGGACTCACCTAAGTGACACACCTAAAGAAGCACTGAACCCCACCTAGACCTGCACATCATCTGGTGACCTGAAAGTAAAGATTTCTTGGAAATGAAGCAGGTGATATATTGAGACAGCTTTCCCAAGATATCCAGACCAGACCTGTTGGAAGTTTGTCACCAAACTTTTCATGATGACATAAAGCTTCAGATGATCTCTAATGTCTATGATCTTAATATATGGACAGATATTTTAAAACATATTTTTAGATTAAAAAAGTACCTGAAAATTCTCCCTCCGACCTTTCCTCATTACTTGAATGTGACCTGAATAGCTTTCCAATCTGTGCACTTTCCCTCTGACATGAGACAGTACACCCAGGAAAGGTCCTTCTTGACACTGAGTGAGAAAAGCTGCTGAAACTATAAAACCTGACTCTTTATCGGTAATGCTTTGAAAGAAAGATGTTGATCAAAAGGGGAAAATGTAAAAAATTAATAAACAGAACCTCAATTTGATTTGGAAGACCAGAAGGATGATAGCAGAGCTCAACAGGAAGAAGAAAAATGCCTCTTTTTTCCTGGCAAGGGCTCAGCCAATAAAAAGCCATGGACTCTTTGTTTACTATAGTCCTCCCAACTTCCTTTTTCCCCTTATAAAAGTTTTCTAATTCCTTCGCTGTGCAGGTACTTGCACACGGCTCATCATAGCTGCAGACCACAAGTTGCAATTCTCTGCCGATCCTGAATAAACCCATCTTTGCTGGAAAAATACCTGGCACTCTATTTATTTTAGGTCAACACACCTAACTTATGAAACATCCTAGCTTAACCTAGCCTGCTTTAAATGTGCTCAGGACACTTACATTAGATTAAAGTTTGGCAAAATTTTCTAACACAAAGCCTACTGTAATTTATTCAGACTGTAATTTTTCAGACTACTGGACTGAAAGTGAAAAACAGAATGGTTACATGGGTACAGAATCGTTGTAATGGTTTCTTACCCTCATGATCTCATGGCAAAATGGGAGTTGCAGCTCACTGCCACTACCCAGCATCACAAGAGAGTATCATACTACTACATGGCCTAGTCTGAGAAAAGATAAAAATCGAAAGTATGGTTTCTACCGAATGTATATCACTTTTGCACCATCATAAAGTTGAAAAATTGTAAATTGAACCATCCTAAGTCAGGGACTGTCTGTAGTTAATATGTGTAAAGCACAAAGAATGAGGCCTGGCATGTAGTAAATGTTCAATAAATGGTGAATATTACTGCTATAAAGCAGTAAAACTGCTACTGCTTTACTTTTCTTATGTCCCTTTTTATCTGATTTGACCCAGCTCTCTAAAGGCTCCAATGTCCTAAACCAAAGAGGCTGCTCATAATTTCTTCTACTCTGTTAAGAAATAAAACACTTGAACCTCAGAGATTCTCCTCAAGCCTTACTTTTCATCTCTTATTTTGTGTTTATTGGCTTTGGGGATCATAACTTCCTTTTGCATTTTACAAGTTCTATTTCAATCACTATTTACTTTCATTATATATTAAATCATACTGAATTTACATGGAAAAGAATTTTGTTGGCACAGAATAAAAAACTTAAAAAATCATTGTATGAATAATAGAAATGGAAGGGGGATTATTTTGTGTGATATGAATCAAGCATGGTGGAAAGAATGCAGTGCTCCCTCATGGAAGCAGGGTTCCACTGAAGGTTTGGTGATATTTAAATTCTATAGAATGAATATTTTTCCTTTGATAATTCTTGACCACTCTTTCTCTCTCTATATATATATTTTAATTCACCATATTCTTTTTAATACATTTTTAGGGTAGAGTTTTAGTGATTAATTACTTAATCTTAACATCTATCAACTCCAATGAAAGAAATTCTTCATGTCTCAATATTAATAAAACATAAGTGCAATATAATAGTATTAGTGTAAATATTATCAATGACATATTAAAATGAAATTCTCGAGTGGAGTTCTTCCTAACCCAAAAGATAATGAGCAAAAATACATGTATTATATGGAAAATTATGATCCAGGAATTAGTCAGAGCTCTTTTGTTAGTCAGTTATTTATCTCAAAGAGTTAATAATGTTCAAACCTGGAGAAAAAACTATAAAAAAAATTTTTAAGTTAACATAGAAACTAAGGTTACCAGAATTTTAAGAATGAGTTTACAAAGTATCTTTGAGGAAGAAAACTAAACCTGAGTGACTACTTTCTCATTACCATAAATCATTTTAGTGATGAACCCCTTTAGTGGTGAAAAATGCAGGCAAAATTTCCAGAAGACAAGCAGTCTTTTCTATTTACTAAGGTGTTTTTTCCAAGATCCATCATGATCAAATATAATTTTATTATGTTCTTTATCTGAGAATAACATAAGATGTCAGAGTGGGAGAAAATGCTGAAATCTTGTAATCATACATTCTTACAAAAGAGTGCCTATCAAAGCAGTCTTTAAGACACCATGAATTGGAACAGAGTCTTAGAGATTTGGGCATGTGGCTGGATGCTGCCTCAAAGTGGTAGAGAAGAAAAAGGTGATGAAGTTACACCATTGGTACATAAGAAAGCATGAAGTCATGAATATTGCCTCTATGCATTGTTCTTCTCCCCATAGCTCCAGAAAGGCAGAGGGACAAAATTTTCTCATTTTTCTCTCTGATCAGTAGAGGTAGAGAGCCAATCTGAGAAAAGAATGAGGAGTATTTTATCTCACCCTTCAGAACATCCTTTCAACCTGAGTTTATCTGATTAAATGATTTAAAAAGTGATGCAGTAAATACATATCTGGTAAGGGATTTGTGTCTAGAGTACATCTTCTAGGAGACCTAGAACACTATAATTGAATAAGACGATGACAGAAAACCAAAAAAAAATGAGCAAAGGATTTGAATAAACAACCAACCAAAGAAGAGATTTTCTTTTAACATCTTTATTGGAGTATAATTGATTTACAATGGAGTATAATATCTTTATTGGAGTATAAATGCTTTACAATGTTCAGTTAGTTTCTGCTGTATAACAAAGTGAACATATATCCCCATAAGCCTCCCTCTTGCACCTCCCTCCCACCCTCCCTATCCCACCGCTCTAGGTGGTCACAAAGTACTGAGCTGATCTCCCTGTGCTATGCAGCTGCTTCTCACTACCTATCTATTTTACATTTGGTAGTGTATATATGTCAATGCTAGTCTCTCACTTTGTCCCAGCTTACCCTACTCACTCCCCATGCCCTAAATTCCATTCACTACATCTTCATCTTTATTCCTGTCCTGCCCCTAGGTTCATCAGAACCATTTTCTTTTTTTAGGTTCCATATATATATATTAGCATACGGTATTGTTTTTCATTTTCTGACTTACTTTACTCTGTATGGCAGACTCTAGATCCATCCACCTCATTAAAAATAACTTAATTTCATTTCTTTTTATGGCTGAGTAATATTCCATTGCATATGGAACATTCTTTATCTATTCATCTGTCGATGGACGCTTAGGTTGCTTCCATGTCCTGGCTATTGTAAATAGTGCTGCAATGAACATTGTAGTACATGTCTCTTTTTGAATTATGGTTTTCTCAGGGTATATGTCAAGTAGTAGGATTGCTAGGTCATATGGTAGTTCTATTTTTAGTTTTTTAAGGAACCTCCATACTGTTCTCCATAGTGACTGTATCAATTTACATTCCTACCAACAGTGCAAGAGGGTTCCCTTTTCTCCACACCCTCTCCAGCAGTTATTGTTTGTAGATTTTTTTGATGATGGCCATTCTGACCGGTGTGTGAGGTTATACTTCATTGTGGTTTTGATTTGCATTTCTCTAATGATTAGTGATGTTGAGCATCCTTTCATGTATTTGTTGGCAATCTGTATGTCTTCTTTGGAGAAATGTCTATTTAGGTCTTCTGCCCACTTTTGGACTGGGTGGTTGTTTCTTTGATATTGAGCTGTGTGAGTTGCTAGTATATTTTGGAGATTAATCCTTTGTCATTTGATTCATTTGCAAATATTTTCTCCCATTCTGAGTGTTGTCTTTTCATCTTGTTTATGATTTCCTTTGCTGGGCAAAAGCTTTTACGTTTCATTAGATCCCATTTGTTTATTTTTGTTTTTATTTCCATTACTCTAGGAGGTGGGTCAAAAAAGATCTTGCTGTGATTTATGTCATAGAGTGCTCTGCCAGTGTTTTCCTCTAAGAGTTTTATAGTGTCTGACCTTATATTTAGGTCTTTAATCCATTTTGAATTTATTTTTGTGTATGGTGTCAGGAAGTGTTCTAATTTCATTCTTTTCCATGTAGCTGTCCAGTTTTCCCAGCACCATTAATTGAAGATGCTCTCTTTTCTCCACTGTATACCCTTGTCTCCTTTTTCAAAGATAAGGTGACTATATGTGTGTGGGTTTACCTCTGGGCTTTCTATCCTGTTTCATTGATCTATATTTCTGTTTTGGTGCCAGTACCATACTGTCTTGATTACTGTAGCTTTGCAGCATAGTCTGAAGTAAGGGAGCCTGATTCCTCAGGCTCCGTTTTTCTTTCTCAAGGTTGCTTTGACTACTTGGGGTCTTTTTTGTTTCCATAGAAACTGTGAAATTTTTTGTTCTAGTTTTGTGAAAAATGTCATTGGTAGCTTGATAAGGATTGCATTGATTCTGTAGATTGCTTTGGGTAGTAGAGTTATTTTCAAAATGTTGATTCTTCCAATCCAAGAACATGATATATCTCTCCATCTGTTTGTATCATCTTTAATTTCTTTTACCTGTGTCTTATAGTTTTCTGCATACAGGTCTTTTGCCTTCTTAGGAAGGTTTATTCCTAGGAATTTTATTCTTTTCATTGCAATGGTAAATGTAAGTGTTTCCTTAATATCTCTTCCAAATTTTTCATCATTAGTGTATAGGAATGCAAGAGACTCTGTGCATTGATTTTGTATCCTGCTACTTTACCAAATTCATTGATTAGCTCTAGTAGTTTTCTGTTAGCATCTTTAGGATTCTCTATGTATGGTATCATGTCATCTTCAAACAGTGATACTTTTACTTCTTCTTTTCTGATTTGGATTGTTTTTATTTCTTTTTCTTCTCTGGTTGCCATGGCTAAAGCTTCCAAAACTATGTTGAATAATAGTGGTGAAAGTGGGCAACCTTGTCTTTTTCCTGATCTTAGAGGAAATGGTTTTAGTTTTTCACCATTGAGAAGGATGTTGGCTGTAGGTTTGTCATATATATGCCCTTTATTATGTTGAGTTATGTTCCCTCTATGCCTACTTTCTGGGGATTCTTTTACAGTAAATCGGCATTGAATTTTGTCAAAAGCTTCTTCTGCATCTACTGAGTTTAACATATGGTTTTTATTCTTCAATTTGTTAATATGATGTATCACATTAATTGATTTTTGTATATTGTAGAATTCTTGCATTCCTGGGATAAACCCCACTTGATCATGGTGTATGACCCTTTTAATGTGCTGTTGGATTCTGTTTGCTAGTATTTTGTTGAGGATTTTTGCATCTATGTTCATCTGTGATATTGGCCTGTAGTTTTCTTTGTTATGTGACATCTTTTTCTGGTTTGATATCAGAGTGATGGAATGAGTTTGGGAGTGTTCCTCCCTCTGCTAAGTTTTGGAAGAGCTTGAGAAGGGTAGGTGTTAACTCTTCTCTAAATTTTTGATAGAATTCACCTGGGAAGCCATCTGGTCCTGGCCTTTTGCTTATTGGAAGATTTTTAATAAGAGTTTCTATTTCAGTGCTTGCAATTAGTCTGTTTATATTTTCTATTTCTTCCTGGTTCAGTCTCGGAGGGTTGTGCTTTTCTAAGAATTTGTCCATTTCTTCCAGGTTGTCCATTTTATTGGCATATAGTTGCTTGTAGTAATCTCTCATAATCCTTTGTAATTCTATAGTGTTAGTTGTTACTTCTCCTTTTTCATTTCTAATTCTGTTGATTTGAGTCTTCTCCCTTTTTTTCTTGATGGGTCTGGCTAATGGTTTATCAATTTTGTTTTTCTTCTCAAAGAACCAGCTTTTGGTTTTATTGATCTTTGCTCTTGTTTCCTTCATTTCTTTCTCATTTATTTCTGCTCTGATCTTTATGATTTCTTTCCTTCTACTAACTTTGGGTCTTTCTTGTTCCTCTCCTCTAGTTCCTTTAGGTGTAAGGTTAGGTTGTTTATTTGAGACTTTTCTTGTTTCTTGAGGTAGGATTGTATTTCTATAAACTTCCCTCTTAGAACTGCTTTTGTTGCATCCCATAGGTTTGAGATCATTTTCTCTTCATTGTCATTTGTCTGTAGGTATTTTCTGATTTCCTCTTTGATTTCTTCAGTGATCTCTTAGTTATTTAGTAGCATATTGCTTAGCCTCCATGTGTTTGTATTTTTTACAGTTTTTTTTTTCCTGTAATTGACATCTGGTCTCATAGTGTTATGGTCAGAATAGGTGCTTGATAAAATTTCCATTTTCTTAAATTTACCAAGGCTTGATTTGTGACCCAAGATATGATCTATCCTGGAAAATGTTCCATGACCACTTGAGAAGAAACTGTATTCAGCTGTTTTTGGATGGAATGTCCTATAAATATCCATTAAGTCCTTCTTGTCTAATGTGTCATTTAAAGGTTGTGTTTCCTTATTTATTTTCATTTTGGATGATCTGTCCAATGGTGAAATGGTGAAAGTGGGGTGTTAAAGTCCCCGACTATTTTTATGTTACTGTCGATTTCCCCTTTTGTGGCTCTAAGCATTTGCTTAGGTATTGAGGTGCTCCTATGTTGGGTGGATAAATATTTACAATTGTTATATCTTCTTCTTGGATTGACCCCTTTATCATTATATAGTATCCTTCTTTGTCTCTTATAATAGTCTTTATTTTAAAGTCTACTTTTTCTGATATGAGAATTGCAACTCCAGCTTTCTTTTGATTTCCATTTGCATGGAATATCTTTTTCCATCCCCTCACTTTCAGTCTGAATGTGTCCCTACGTCTGAAGTGGGTTTCTTGTAGACAGCATATATATATGTGTCTTGTTTTTGTATCGTTTCAGCCAGTCTGTGTCTTTTGGTTGGAGCATTTAATCCATTTACATTTAAGGTAATTATGTTCCTATTACCATTTTCTTAATTGTTTTGTGTTTGTTATTGTAGGTCTTTTCCTTCTCTTGTGTTTCCTGCCTAGAGAATTTCCTTTAGCCTTTGTGGTAAAGCTGGTTTTGTGGCATTGAATTCCCTTAAGTTTTGCTTGTCTGTAAAGGTTTTAATTTCTTGCTTGATTTTTTAATGAGATCCTTGCTGGATAGGGTAATCTTGGTTGTAGGTTTTTCCCTTTCATCTCTGTAAATATGTCCTACCACTCCCTCCTGGCTTGCAGAGTTTTTGCTGAAAGATCAGCTCTTAACCTTATGGGGATTCCCTTGTGTGTTATTTGTTGCTTTTCCCTTGCTGCTTTTAATGTTTTTTCTTTGAATTTAATTTTTGATAGTTTGATTAATATGTATCTTGGCATGTTTATCCTTGGATTTATCCTGTATGGGACTCTATGCACTTCCTGGAATTGATTGACTGTTTCCTTTCCCATGTTAGAGAAGTTTTCAACTATAATCTCTTCAAATATTTTCTCAGACCTTTTATTTTTCTCTTCTTCTGAGACACCTGTTATTTGAATGTTGGTGCATTTAATGTTGTCCCACAGGTCTCTGACACTCTCCTCAATTCTTTTAATTCTTTTTTCTTTATTTTGTTCTGTGACAGTTATTCCCACTATTTTATCTTCCAGGTCACTTATCCATTCTTCTGCTTCAGTTATTCTGCTATTGATTCCTTCTTGAGTATTTTTAATTTCACTTATTGTGTTGTTCATCATTGTTTTTGCTCTTTAATTTTCTAGGTCCTTGTTAAACATTTGTATTTTCTCCATTCTATTTCTGACATTTTGGATCATCTTTACTATCATTACTCTGAATTCTTTTTCCACTAGACTGCCTATTTCCTCTTCATTTTTTGGTCTCTTAGGTTTTTACCTTGTTCCTTCATCTGCTGCATATTTCTCTATCTTCTCATTTTGTTTAACTTACTTTGTTTGGGGTGTACTTTTCACAGGCTGCATGCTCATAGTTCCCGTTGTTTTTGGTGTCTGCTCCCAGTGGGTGAGTTTGATTCAGCAGCTTGTGTAGGCTTCCTGGTAGAGGGGGCTGGTGCCTGTGTTCTGGTGGGTGGGGCTGTATCTTGTTCTTCAGGTGGGCAGGGCTGCATCTGGTGGTGTGTTTTGGAGTGTCTATGAACTTAGTATGACATTAGGCAGCCTCTCTGCTAATGGGTGGCGTTGTGTTCCTGTCTTGCTAGTTGTTTGGCATGGGGCATCCAGCACTGGAGCTTGCTGGCCGTTGGGTGGACCTGTTCTTAGTGTTGAAATGAAGATCTCTGGGAGAACTCTCGCCAACTGATATTACATGGGGCTGTGAGGTTTCTGTTTGTCCAGTGTCCTGGACTCCCACCTCGGAGGCTCAGGCCTGACACCTGACTGGAGCACGAAGACCCTGCTGGCCACATGGCTCAGAAGAAAAGGAAGAAAAAAAAAATCAAACAGATAGAACCGTAGGACAAATGGTAAAAGCAAACCTAAACAGACAAAATCACACAAAGAAGCATACACATACACACAAAAAGAGGAAAAGGAAAAAAAATTTTTAAATAAAATATATTAAAAACTAGAAAAATAATAAAATTAAAAAAAGGAAGAGAGCAATCAAACCAATAAACAAATCCACCAATGATAATAAGCACTAAAAACTAAACTAAGATAAACATAAAACCTGAAACAAATTAGATGCAGAAAGCAAACCCCAAGTCTACAGTTGCTCCCAAAGTCCACTGCCTCAATTTGGGGAACATTCATTGTGTATTCAGTTGTTCTCCTGTTGCAAAGTTTATCAAAATGTTTGTGGGGATTTAGTCTGCTCCTGAAGCTTTACAGAGAAGTTTCCCTTTCTCCTCTTTGTTTGTGCAGCTCCTGGAGTTCAGCTTTGGTTTTGGCCCCACCTCTGCATGTAGGCTGCCCTCAGGCATCTGCTCTCTGCCCAATCAGGAGGGGGTTAAAGTAGCAGCTGATTAGGGCTCTCTTGCTCACTTAGGCTGGGGAGATGGAATGGTACTGTAGTAACAATTGGAATGAAGGGTGAGCCTGCGGTGGCACAGGCCAATGTAACATTGCAACAGCCTGAGTTGCACCGTGTGTTCTCCAGGGGAAGTTGTCCCTAGACCACAGGATCCTGGCAGTGGTGTGCTGCACAGTCTCCCGTGGCAGGTGTGGGTCGTGACCTGCACTTGCACACAGGATTCTTGGTGGTAGCAGCAGCAAAGTTAGTTGTTTGTACCTGTCTCTGGGTTCTGAGTTGATAGCCATGGCTTGCGCCCATCTCTGGAGCTACTTAGGTGGTGCTCTGCTTTCTGTGCACACACAGGGAAGGAAATTTCTCTCCTCATGCACCCCAAAACAATGGTCTCTTACCTCTTAGGCAGTTCCAGACTTTTTCCCAGACTCTTTCCCGTCCAGCTGTGGCACACTAGCTCCCTTCAGGCTGTCTTCACGCAGCCAACCCCAGTCCTCTCCTTGGGGTCTGGACCTCTGAAGCCTTATCCTCAGCTCTCCACCCCCACCCACTCCAGTGGATGAGCAGAACAGCATCTCAGGTTGGTGAGTGCTGGTTGTCACCAATCTTTGTGTGGGAATCTCTCTACTTTGCTCTCTGCACCCCTGTTGCTGCACTCTCCTTTGTGGCTCTGAATCTTCCTCCCCACCCATCCCCCATCACTGCCAGTGAAGGGGTTCTCTAGTGTGTGAAACATTTTCCTCCTTCACAGCTCCCTCCCAGAAGTGTGGGTCCCATCCCTATTCTTTTGTCTCTGTTTTTTCTTTTTTCTTTTGCCCTACCCAGGTACGTGGGGAGTTTCTTGCCTTTTGGGAGGTCTGAGGTCTTCTGCCAGCGTTCAGTAGGTGTTCTGTAGCAGTTGTTCCACATGTAGATGTATTTCTGATGTATTTGTGGGGAGAAAGATGATCTCCACATCTTACTCCTCCACCATGTTGAAAGTCTCCCCAAGGAAGAGACTTAAATGGTAAGTACCTAGAAAGATGTTCAACACCATTATTCATTAGGGAAATTAAAAATTAAGATAAGATACTACCATACACATCCTAGAGTGGATAAAATTGTTAAAACTGATAATACAAAGTGCTGGGGAGGATGTGGAGCATCTGGACCTCTTATACATTTCGCTAGTGGCAATGCCAAATATAATACCTTTGAAACATAGTTTTGAAGAATAAACATGCACTTACCTTATGATGAAGCAATACCTCTTCCAAGAATTTACCAAAGAGTAATGAAAACATGTGTTCACACAAAGACCTGTATATAAATGTCTGTGGATTTTTTTATTCATAATCACCCCAAACCAGAAACAACCCAAATATCCATTGGCTTGTGAATTTATAAACAAATTATGATAACTTCATACAATGAAGTACTACTCAGCAGCAAAAAATAGATGAACTACTGATGCAATAACATGGGTGAATCTCAAAAACATTATGCTAGTTAAAAGAAGCCAGATGCGAAAGGTTTATATGCTGTGTGATTTCTTTTACATGAATATCCGGAAAGAGCAAAATTAAAGGGACATAAATCAGAGTACTGGTTGGGTGTGGAGGAACAGGATTAATTACAAAGGAGTACAGGGAGAATTTTTAGAGTGATAACAATAGTCTATTTATACTGTGATGGAAGTAGTGGTTTCACAACTATATATATTCATCAAGATTATAAAAATACATGCTTTAAAAAGGTGAATTTTACCATATGTGAATTATTCCTCAATAAACTTGACTTTAAATAAATGATGCAGTGTACTTGAGATCATCCCCACATACAGGGTAGTTCATTCCAAACCCAAACTCACCTAGGCAGAACCAAGCCACAATCAGGGGAATAGATGTAGGCTATCATCATTTATTTTAGCTTTTCATAATTCTTTAGTATTGGATGCAACCATCCAAAACCTAATAGTACTGTTGCCCTTGATAAGAAATTAATAATTTCCCTAAAGTTGTTGCATTAAGTAGGATAGACCAGGCCATGCTATGGGAAAAACCCTCATTTTCCATGGTTTAGCACAGCAGATATTTATTTGTTGCTCATGGAAATTCTGCTGTGATTTTCTGATGACTCTCTAGAGCAACTGTTGTCCATGCAATCATTTGACGGCTTCAGATGAGCTAGTCTCTACCACACTGTAGCTGTATCAGCTGTAACAAGTGTCTTGGTCAATGCAGTGGGGAAGGGGAATGCTCACAGAAGCAGTTAAATGTTCTGGCCTGGAAGCAACAACACATATCTTCCACAATATTTTTCCAGGAACTGGTCACGTGGTTCAGCTTAATTGTATTGGCAGAGAAGTACGAATTCCCCCTTTGTGCCAGGAAGAAGATAACCAGATAAAGGTAAGCACCAGAAGCCTCTAGCACATTTCTTCTTATTTTATTTCATTATATATTTTCTGTTATTTCTTATTCAAATAAATATTCATTCACTCTTATTCTTCTGGACTGTAAAGTAACAATATATTCCCAGGCAAAAGCAGTACGGTAGCACATCCTTGTGCTGAATTACATTATTTGACACTCAACATCGTTGTACTGGGGCAAATGGAGCCTGCCAAGGGCTTGATGTTTTCTCCTGGGATTTCCTGGTGAGTTTTGGCATCTTGGGATGGATGGGGATTAGCTTTGCACACTTCTGCTTAGTCTTCTTGCATTTGGGAATTTGGGAGCAATTAATGTCATCTTTTAATGACAGAGGGAATTAATTCTGTATGTTAATAGAATGTACTCAAATGTTCAGATGGCAGTCTGAACCTCTAAACTTTGGGGCAGGGGCAAATACATACTCAATTCTTTAGAGACCCCTGAAGACAAAAGGCACTGTTCCAGCACTCTTAGGAAGAGTTTTTACATCACCATGGAATAGGTCTGTGAATCTGTACATTATAGAAAGAAGAGTTAAGTTCAAATCATTGGTAAAGTGGAAGTTTCTATGGAAGTAGGAAAAAGCCTGCTGGAAAAGGGGGAAATTGATCAATAGTAGAGTAGCGATGTGGAGCAAACAGATGTTGATCTCAATCCAAAAATGGTGCTTTTGGAAAGCAATAAAAGTTCAGGGGTCCTTGAATCTGTCCCAGTTTATCATTTTTGCATTAGAAAAAAGCATTAACCGTTTGTCTTCTGAATCCATTATAAAAGACAACCCTCAGAATGGGAGAAAATATTTGCAACTGAAGCAACTGACAAAGGAGTAATATCCAAAATATACAAGCAGCTCATGCAGCTCAGTATCAAAAAAAACCAAACAACCCAATCCAAAAATGGGCAGAAGATCTAAATAGACATTTTCTCAAAAGAATATATACAGATTGCCAACAAACACATGAAAAGATGCTCAACTTCACTAATCATTAGAGAAATGAAAATCAAAACTACAATGAGGTATCACCTCACACTGATCAGAATGGCTATCATCAAAAAAGCTACAAACAATACATGCTGGAGAGGATGTGGAGAAAAGGGAACCCTCTTGCACTGTTGGTGGGAATGTAAATTGATACAGCCACTATGGAGAACAGTATGGAGGTTTCTTAAAAAACTAAAAATAGAACTACCATATGACCCAGCAATCCCACAATTAGGTGTATACCTTGAGAAAACCATAATTCAAAAAGAGACATGTACCACAATGTTCACTGCAGCTCTATTTACAACAGCCAAGACATGGAAGCAACCTAAATGTCCATTGACAGATGAATGGATAAAGAAGATGTGGCACATATATACAATGGAATACTACTCAGCCATAAAAAGAAATTGAATTGAGTTATTTGTAGTCATGTGGATGGACCTAGAGTCTGTCATACAGAGTGAAGTAAGTCAGAAAGAGAAAAACAAATATTGTATGCTAACACATATATATATGGAATTAAAAAAAAATGGTTCTGATGAACCTAGGGGCAGGACAGAAATAAAGACACAGATGTAGAGAATGGACTTGAGGACACGGGGTGGGGGAAGGGTAAGCTGGGACAAAGTGAGAGTATTATTGGCATATATACACTACCAAATGTAAAATACATAGCTAGTGGGAAGCAGTTGCATCACACAGGGAACTCAGCTCGGTGATTTGTGACCACGTAGAGGGAGGGAGACGCAAGAGGGAGGGGATATGGGGATATATGTATACATATAGCTGAATCGCTTTGTTATACAGCAGAAACTAACACAATATTGTAAAGCAATTATACCCCAATAAAGATGTTAAAAAAAAAGAGTGAATGCAAAATATGGCCAAAAGGAAAGTCATTTTTATAGACTGAACTATCATTTTCTTAATAGTGTTGATTCTAGTTAAGACAAAAACAATATCAAAATGTGTATGTAAGCATGTATGAGTGTGTGTGCATGTGTGTGTGTTATCTGAGCACATGTAACACAAATATAAGTCGGCATAAAATAGGTAAGCAGAAAAAACTTTTAGAGAGGTAAAGAGTTTCCATCACAATGCCACGCAGAGAGTTAGAGCATAATTTATAGAAGATGTATGTTATGTTCATCCCACCCCCTTCTCTATTCTGCATACCAATGGCAGACAGTATCAAAAGAGAACAATTTTCTTTCCCATGGCAGTCAGACCAGGCCTCAGTATCTCTTTCAGCCCCACATTAAAAGTACTGTAGTCACTATAAAAATCGATCAATCAATCATCAATCTTTGCATTCAGTTTAAGTTATTTTCTATCAAAGATCAGCAAAGGACTTCTGAATTTTGAATGGTGGTGAAGAGTCCTTCAGAGATATTTTTCACCAAAAGCCTGGAAAGATTATCCACGTCCTTCTTTCATTTCTTTCTTCTGACTTTCCTTTGAACAAACATGTATCAAGCACTTACCACATGCCATGCATCATGCCAGGTGCTAGAGATTCAGTGATGACTGGGAAACTGCAGTAGAGAAACTCTAGGTAACGTTCATCATTCATAAGCAGTCCCTTCTGGAAAGATTTTCTCCGCTTTGCAGAAAGCTACATGGCCCTAGTTTCATCCCACCATTCTGGCCATTCCTATTCCATCTCTGCTGCCACCACTATGGTCTAAACTATCACTCTTACCTGCACTGCTGCAGAAACCACCTTAGTAATTCGCTATACTTGCTCTGATCCCATCCAATTCATTCTTAACCCTGGAGACAGAGCAATTTCACACCAGATCATGTGGTTCCCCTGCTTAAAACCCTCCAGTGGATTTTTCCTGCCCTTAAGACAGAAATGAATGCCTCTAAAATGGTTTTCAAGGCGCTACACAATTCATTCCATTTCTGTTTATGCAGCTTCATCTACTGCTCCTTGCTATTCACTCAGTGATCAAACCACAGTGCCCTCTACCATTTCATAAACTCACCCTGTTCCTTCCTGCCTTGAGACTTTGAGCGTGTTGCTCTGTAGTCTAGAATGCTCTGTTCTCACTTCTCCCTCTGATTAACTCAGCCACCTTTCAGATTTTAGCTCAGAAGTCACTTTCTCAGAGAATTCTTCTCTGACCACCTGCCTCACTCACAGACTAGATTTAATTAATATCATATTACCGTATACCTTTCCTTCTTTCATCACAGTTAATGACTATGCATTTTATCTGTTTGATTATTTGATAAATGTCTGCCTGCCCTATTAGACTACAAGCTCAATGGCTACATAAGGTGTGCAAGAAAAATATCTGCTTTGATCCTAAGTGTGTGTGTGTGTGTGTGTGTGTGTGTGTGTGTGTGTGTGATGTATCTTGCACATAGCAGATGCTCAACAAATAGTTGGTGTGTGAAGCCATGAGAAAACAATTAACTCATTGGTTGCATGAATGAATAACTAAAGATAACTAACAATCTAGCAGAGAATAGAAATAAGTAGATAGGCCATTGCAGTACAGTTTGATAAACACTGTAAGAGGACAAGTACAATGTGCTATGGGCAAATATAAAATGGGTGTCTAATTCCAATTTTGAGGAGCTACTATAGTAGAGATGAGAAGGAATTGTATAATCAGAGTTACAATTCACAGAAATGGAGCAGTTTCACATTTCCAGCCTTTGCAGGGCTGTGTATAGTAGTAAATAAGAACAGAAATACAAGCTGTGGAGATTCAGCTGAAAAAAAAGGCTATATTTTAAAGTCTGAACTCTAAATGATTGCAAAAAGAGAGACAAAGAATTCTTCCAATTAGTACGTTTGTCCGTATTCAGGGAAGTGTCTACACTGAGGCCAATCAGAGAGCACAGAGCAAGTCAGCCAATGACGAAAATCCAGATCATGACAGAATAGGAGAATCGGGGTCAAAATTGGGGTATGTTTTTTCCTTTAATTGTTCACTGCTAGAAAGGAATGGTAGGAAACACAAGGATCTTATTTTTGTTACATCTGAACCCTCTTTCTAGGTGTTTCATATATGTATGCATAAGATAAGATTTATACACACAATATAATACATTAAATATAGTCCATTCTACATTATGGGTTCAGTAGTTCTCAATACTCTTCTTTGTTGTTGTTATGAAATCTCACTTTTAAAAGAATTTAGTTATGGTTAAACATACATTTGGACACAAACAAATCCAAACTACATAGGCTGTTGAGCTGATAGCCCAGCCTAGCAGCACACCGGTTAGATGATCAGA
Source organism: Lagenorhynchus albirostris (assembly GCF_949774975.1). Classification (NCBI taxonomy): domain Eukaryota; kingdom Metazoa; phylum Chordata; class Mammalia; order Artiodactyla; family Delphinidae; genus Lagenorhynchus; species Lagenorhynchus albirostris. Next base: position 117,545,316 of record NC_083099.1, read on the forward strand.
TGATTGTGCTTGATGAAGATAGTGTTTCTGATGGTAGGTGGGCCATGTAGTGTCCACAAGTAAACATACACTCAAATAGCTTTGCTGTGGATTTGCCATGTAGCTTCCTGGGCTGGGGAAAGGGGGTCCCATGAAAGTCTCTTTATGAAGATGCAGCCCAGCAACACTAGGACAGAAAGTAAATGGTAAGTCACAGAACTCATTTTTCCCTCACTGTGATCAAGCAGGTTTTGCCGTAGGGTAGCAAATAACTTCAGTGTCCGGTGGGAGAAGCCAAACAGCTGTCACTACCTTGAAAAAATGGAAGTCAGAAAGCATTCAGCAATGTCATACTGTCATGGTCATGTTAGAAGCTGCCCCAGAGACTTCATCTTCCTCTTCATTCTCAGCAAAGGAAATTAAATATCATTGGTGAACAGGGAACTTCCCTGATTTCACCATGATCTCATTTCCAAGGTGTGTTGTGTCTTTTCTTAAAGTACTAAAAATGTCTAGCTATATCTAGAAATAATGTTTGTTTCTTGCACAAAGAATTTTGCTCTTTGGAAAGGTTCACTCATTCTTTCTAAATTAATATTTGCAAGGCAATTGGACATTTTAGGACAAAAATCAGATTATATATCAAGTTTAGTCTTTGTGAAATTAACTTAATATTTATAAGAGGTATATGTCTTTGGTTAAAAGCATGATAATAATGATAAATATGTGTTATTTAATATATGTCATACGATTGGAGAGCACCATAGGTAAGTACAGAGTAAAAACAAATAGACTTATATTCAGAATCACTGGCTCTAATCCATCTAGCTATGTGTCCTTAAATAAACCACTTAACTACTCTGTGCAATGGGTGTCTTACATGTAAAATAGTAGTAGTAGCCAGAATCTTAACTACATTAAAGTGTTGATATATTTAAAATATTGTGAGTTAAGTTTGGGAAAATTTAAGGCACTAAATATGTTAGATATTATTATGATTAGAAGTTAGAAAAATAATTCAGATTATCTTCAGAATCTTCAGATACATATTTAGACTTTATACATTCATTCTCTTTCTTGGTTTGGAGTACTTAGAATTTTTCTAAATTGAGCTTTATAGTACATTGGTTCTCAGGAATGACAGTTTACTGGAGTGCTGTTTTTGTTTTATTTTATTTTATTATTTTTTGTGGCATAGTTTTATTGTTTTTTATTTTATTTTTTCTGATTTTTAAAAGACTTGAAGTATAGTTGATTTACAATGTGTCAGTTTCAGGTGTATAGCACAGTGATTCAGTTTTTTATATATATATATATATATATATATATATATATATATATTCTTTTTCAGATTCTTTTCCCTTATAGGTTATTACAAATATTGAGTATAGTTCCCTGTGCTATACAGCAGGTCCTTGTTGGTTATCTACCTTATATAAAGCACAGTGTATATGTTTATTTTATCGCATGTTAGAGTAAACTTCTGAGACTTTATACATTTGTGAGTTCACTAGGTCACCACAACTTGCGCAAGATGGTGCTGCATTTGTATCAGGTGGTCTCAGAGCTTTCCTGCAGGAAATATTTTCCCGCTGTTGTTAGTTTTCAGCATTTACAGATGGGCCCTAGGCATCTTGCTGACCATCACCATTCATCCCAGGTGAGCCCTGGTCTTTGCGTAGGTACACCAATGCCCTCTGCTGGACAGACTACACAGGTAGCCTCAGAGTCCCTGCTCACGATCTGTGTCATCAGATCTGCATGTACAAGTACAATCCTCATTAGGGGTACAGTGAAGTTCATAATTACAGAGGTTTGGGTATATCAGAAAGATGCTTTGAGTAAAACAATAAACAGGCATATGACTTTTTAACTTGGGAGGAAATTTCAACAACACTCATTACAAACTGACTTATATTCATGTTTTGAAACACCCATGCTTTCCATTGATTCAGCATCTTTGCTGGGTCATCCTCACATCCTCAAGTCAGAAAACCAATTTATCTCATATGAATTAGAAGAGATGGTACCTAACAGTTCAGAATGATCTTCCAGGGAGATGCATCTTCTCCTTCTGAGTTAATTAGACAGATGGGTAGGCTATATTCTCAGTTATTCAGTTATCAAATATTTATTGAAAATCTACTATGTATTCAGAAATATTTTAAATGCCAGGGCTACACCAATCAATAAAATATTTTTATGAAGTTATTACCAATTGCCTTGTATCTATTTCAAATCTGCTGAAATAGAAGTTCTAATAAGAATTCAACTGGGGTGACCAACTATACTGTGTTTGTCAGGACTGAAGCGTTTCTAAGGATGCAGGACTTTCAGTGCTTAAATAGGTCCTAGGCAAACTGGAATGAATTAGCCACTCTTACATACATTTCCCATCATAGATGATTGTAACTAGCAGTAGTATTTATTGAAAAATAACCTCTCAGTAGCATTAGGTTCATCACTAATACTATTATTCTGAACAGTTTCTTCTCATTTAAAAGTTGTCACTTATGTACATTCTACTTACGAATCAATCTGTTGAATTGCTATTTACAAGGTATTTTCTTATATAGAAAAGATGCTGAGCAAACCTAAAATCACAAATACAAATTTGCATTGTGAAAGCCAAAGAAAATAAACACAGGAAAGCCAAGTTCAACCTTGCAAGATGCAGAAAGAGCTTAAGTTATATAGGATGAATGACCATAGAACAAAAAGGGAAATTAAAACCAGGAAGATATTTATTAATGAAATCTATGAGAAAGACAAACAATATTCATTAATAAACAAGAAATGTAAAAATCACAAAAGCTTAAAACTGAAAAGATCTAAAATTCACCCAGCTCCTTCTGCCCAAACATAAGAGTTTCTCCTGGATTTTGATGTCATTTATCTCCTGATATGTTTTTCTAAAAAAATTATTCTGTTTCTTACTGATAAAAGTTACCTGTACTTTATTTAAATATGATCTTAATTCTCATCATTTTACTTTAAGATAAAAAATATTCATATATCTATGTGTTGTAAGGACTGAAAATAAGGTTCAATATTATTTGCTGTTTGACATCTACTAAAATTGAGAGGGTCTTGGAATAGTTTAGCAGCAACCTCCCCTCCCAACTCTGCTCCTGTAAATAAGGTCCCCTTGTCAAACAACCCCTTATATTGAGGGGACCAGGGCTCCATTTTCAGTTCAATTTTGGCTTGCAACTCATGCTGTTGACTTTATTCTTTTCTGTAGTTTGCAGTATCACATGCATGCAGGTATCACATGCATGTATCACATGCAGTATCACATGTAGTATCACATGCAGTTTGCAGTATCACATGCATGCATGCAGATTTTTCCTGTGTAAAAATTTTTGCTTATCTCTGAGTATCAGGTTTCAGTTCCTTGCCAGACGGTAGATTATCCCAACAAGCCAGTTATATACTACTATAGGATAAAGAGTACCTCACTCTCTTGATACAACAAAGCTTCCCTCTCACAGCTTCTGATTGTTCACTCTGCTCCCAGGTGCACCCCACATGTCAATGGCATGTAGCATCCTCCTCCCCCAGGCAATGAGTATATGTGACTAATAAACTGCTGACTATCTCATCTGTCCACTGTTGGATATTATGTGTCTGGCCATCCCCATAACCCTTGAATGGGAATCCCTCATTCACCAATGGGGTGAAGGAGAGGCAATTAAAACAGTCCATACCTATGAATTCTTATCCAACACTATACAATTCTTCTCAGTCTTCTTTTCTCCAGTGATTTCCACCTTTATCCCATAAAACTCACTGCTTGGGTGAATATAACAAATCATTCAAGTATAACAAGACACTGGAATTGATGAGCTTTTTGACTGGATGCAAATGAGGATGTCATAATCACACTTGAGAGATAAATGAACAGAAAGCTTTTAAGAAACTAGTTGCTTCATGAGAACTAGAATGAGTAATGACTGCATGGAGACAACTCAGAAATACTGTAGCCAAAGAAGAGTTGAAAGAAAAATATGCATCTCTTTAGCAAGATTCAATGACAAAGAGTATCCAATTATAAATTTCCCATGAAAAATTAGAAGATGCATGTAAATTCACAAATCCACAGATAATTTCCTTTTCTATTTTCATTTATGGTTTAATTCTTCTTTCAAACTTAACCTTGCATGCCAGACATTATAAGAAAAAAAAGACCAACTGAATTTTTTATACCTTTACCTTGCACCTCCTCCCTCCAGAAATTGATAAGCAAATGCACTGGATATAAGTGGACATTAAAGATGATTCATAGAATGTCCGCAGTGGAAAGGCTTTAAGAAACTGCCTAGTGCAACCATCCACTTCTCACTGAATTAGTGGATGTGAAAATGAAGTTCAGTAAACTGTCTGTGGGGAGTGTCAGATATCAGTGTCAGGCTTTCTAACTCTCAGTCCGGTTCTCTTTCCCCCAAATACATCCCACGAAATTAACTGAAAATGGACTCTATAGCTTGACTAGATTCCTTATGTGGTAGCTTAGCATATTCATTGAAAGACAAGGTAATGCATTAAGAAAGCATTTTCCTTGTTACTCTGGGTCAGACAATGTTTCTTGGAGAGTCTGGAAAAGCAATACAAATTACAAATATTAAGAAGACTCCAGAATTCATAACATTTATAAATTAACTGATCAATAATGCTATTTGGTATCTTTTAAAGTTAATAAAATTTGAAATGATCTGACAGTTAATTACACAAAATATCAAACTTCTGTAAGATCAGCCCAGACAAGGATTTTTCCTGTGTATTACCTGCATGCATGTGATACTGCAAACTACAAAAAAGAATAAAGTCAACAGCATGAGTTGCAAGCCAAAATTGAACTGAAAATGGAGCCCTAGGAAACAGAGCCTTCAGAAGTAAGAAGTTGTTCTACAAGGATGATCCAAAGTTGAGAAGGGAATTCTTTGCAAGGATAGACTAAATCAGACCAACCAGCATAATCAGCACAAAGAAATTGAATTAAAGAGGGGCATACCAAATAGCTAGGAGCATTACAAACACACACACATATACACACACACACATCTCTTTTAAAAATATGCAACACCAAAAATGCATCTCTAAATTATAGGTACAGGAGATGAAGGAGACAGAGGTTTTGTGGATCCTATTGCCACCTAGAGAAAATGTTGAAAAAGGAAGTTGAGAAATTCAGCTATTTTCTATCAAGTAGATATTTGCCTTTTTCAAAATTCATGTTTTATCATGAAATTCTACTCTTTGGAGGATTTTCCTGAAAAAAAAATCACATATAAGTGTATGAAAGCTACCAAAATATCTAAAATAAAGTAGTTAATAATTCTTCTAATAGATATAAGTCTATATGAAGAGTTGACAATGTTAAGAAGTTTTTGCTGGGATTCTAATTATGAAAATAGAGTAATCTTACATACCTTCAACCCAGATGAAGTCTCACCTTGAAAAACTAAACAGTGAAGAAAACGATTGAGCAGACAGGTTTCCACAAGTGGGAGGCTTTCCCAGCCAAATTTCAGAGACAGCCAAAAAGACTAGGCCATTTCCAAAAAACTAACTCACAAATTAATGGTGATTTATTACTTAGGGACCTGACATTAATTAAAGCAAATTTAACAGTATCCTTATCACTTCAAGTTGATGTTATTGCACTTGGCTAGAAAGAGACTACAAATTACTCAGGCAAAGGCTGCCAATCATGTCCTCCTAAAATGCCTTTGTACCCCAGTCGAGAAGTTTCTAGAACTCTAGAACCCCCAAATTAAATTATGTTGGAAGGACCCTAGCTTAGCAGTCCTCTTCATTTTGGCCATCTGTACTCCTCCCAAATGCATGACTTAGCTTTTTAAAAAAATTCCACAAGAAAATCTATGATGAAAAGAGAAATGGCCAGAAAAAGGGTTTGAGGGTAAAAATGTGTTTGGATTGTATAGTTCCACTTACGAGAATACCATAAACTTGATTTAACACTTACTGAATAGTAATTATAGATATAAGCTTTTAATAGGTAATATTTTAATTAACATATTAGAGGAAGATGATGATCTGATAAATACAATAAACTTTATTTGCTTTTGTGACAAATGTGAATCCTAACTTACAATTCTTGGATGCCTAAAGAATCCACAGGGCAAAACTAACAACAGGGGAAGATATTAAGTTCTTTTTATCCATCTTCTAATTACTACCCATATCGACCTCCAACTTCCGCCTACCTTCCAGATGGGATGCCTACACCATGAGAGCTTAGTGCATCTGTTCAGTTTTACAATTATACTTTACACATTTTGGGCTGAAGAGGTAACTGAGCACTCAATTGCAGCATATTCTTTTTTTTTTTTCAAATTTCTGAATTATTTGTTCAGAGAATAGCATCTTCAACTAGTAGTCACATCAGACGTCATCACCAAAGAAGTGACTCGCTCAGCTTGGAGAATCCTGCTGCCACTTCTATTTCCACACAGTCCCCAGGCCTGTGTCAGTGAGCATTAAGATGCATTGAGCTCTTGCTATGTGGTCCTACTAGGGATTAATTCATTGTATTGTTTCTCACAACAACCTTGTAAAGTAGGTACTACTATTATACCCAAGTTTACAAGTAACTAAATCAAGGCACAAAAAACTTCACTAACTTACAAACAATCACACTACAACCAAGGAGTGAAGCAGAGATGTAAGCCCAGGTGTACCAATTGTCTTCTACTGCTTGAGAAATTATCCTAAAACAAAGTAGCTTGAAACACTGATCTCATAGTTTCCATGTATCAGGCCACCTTGTGGCTTAGCTGGGTCCTCTGGCTCTGGATTTCTCATATGGAGGGAATTACAGGAAATTCTCAACATTCAACTGAAGGTGGATTCACTTGGTTGTTGGCAGGATTCTGTTTCTCACTGGCTACTGGTCTGAAGGCCTCCGTTCCTTGCAGGGTGTGACCTGGAGGCTGCCCTGTAGGGCAGGCCTCTCCACAAGGTGGCTCAGAATAGCAGCTGGCTTCCAGGATGAGCCCCAGAAAGGATGTGAGCAAAATGGAAGTCACTGTCTTTCACAGCTTAATGTGGGAAGTGAAAAAAGGATAGAGATTAAAAGCAACAGACAGAAGGAAGAGTCCCATAAGGCAGGACTGGGAGATACCAAGGTGCAGAGCTTCTGGTTGTCTCCTCCATGGGGGTGGTGGGAACAGTGCCTACTTCTCTTAGCAATGATGTGTGACAATATACATGGAGTATTGCCAGCTAGGGAAGCTCATCTAAGCCTTAACGTCCTGAGTTTTATTGGGGCTTTGACACATTGGACGTGACTGACCTTCCACATGGCCAACCTTAGATCCAGTCGCTCCATGGGTTGAAGTGATACCATAGTGCCTAAGGTCCTACACCATAATCACATTGTTAGCCTTGACTATCTGGCATGGCCCAAAGCCTCCAAGTAAGCAAACATACTCATATGAGGCAGACATTCCAAAGACTTGGAGATTACTTCCCAGAAGTGAGGACGAAGGTCAAACCTCTCTTTGGGCAAGGTTCATTCTTTATTGCATACCAGCCAGGATCGTTTTTGTTCCAGGGATGTACTTCTTGGGATTCTTCAAATACTCCATCAGTGTCTCCTATTCTTCGGTGATGCCTTTGCTCCTGTTGGCATCTGTGTAAAAGAATCTAGGTTCTGACCTGTCTTTCACTCTATCAGACCATGCAGACTTAGCTCAGTTTTGGGCTTGACTCTCTTTTCCATGGTGTGGCACTAGTTACACTCCTGAAAAAAAAAAAAACCCTAACACTTCTCGACATCACCCATTTTTAGTTCATTCTTTTGCTGCATGCACTATAAGGTTCCCACTTGGAAGCTAGATGCTCCACTCTCTCCTGAGCATGGTTCTGGCCACTACATAATTGCCTTAGCTTGAGTTGTCCCCAAAGTAGCACTTGATCTAAGATCTTTTTTGTAAGTATTCATCTGGAAGATGATTCCAGGAAACAAGAGTGATGTTGCAGGAAACGTGGGATGGATAAACGGAAAAATCCAAAATGAGAGTGTGATTTTGAGGTTGCTGCTGTGGAGAATGATTCCACTGGGACCTCCTGAGAAATCCACAGGATGCCTCTCAGAATTGTCCACTTGAGGATGCACAGACAGCATTGATCCATTGGCTTGCATCTCCCATTGGTCAAGCACCACCCTGCTGAAACTCCTTCCAGCCACAAACTTGGCATGGGAGGAGACCTGGGGCAGAAGCCAAAGACGTCACAGACAGCTGGGGTGCTACCTAGAACTCTCTACTCCAGCAGTGGCTCGAGCTAGAGGATAAACTTCAGCCATGTCTGCTGCAGCTGTATTACCTATACCAGTGGTTCACACATGCTGAAGTTTATCTGAATCACCTGGAGAACTAACAAAGAACACAGAGGCGCAGATTCATAGAAGAGAGATAGGGCGTGTGCCTTTGTATTCTTACCAAGTTCCCTGAGTGATTCTGATACACTGATGTTTGGATACCACTTATGGTACTCTATAAGGACCCACCAGGGAGAAGACAACCTTACCAGAAGTTGATTTGAAGTTAATTTTTCTACTATTAACCTGAACTCACGGCAGATCCCTCACACCTTACTTATCCTGAGTTGTATTGGCTCAGCCCATGTAATTATTGTTCCTGCCTGTTCAGCTAGTACCTTGACACTCTAACTCTCCCCAACTCTTTTCCTCAAAGGAAAGGAAAATTACATTTAATGAACATCTGCTATGAAACAGCCGGTTTCATAGACATTTTAGAGCTATAACTTCCTTTAATTCTGGCAACACTGAGGTAGGTGATATTGTTCCTACATTTCAGATGAAAAAATTAAATAGCTCAAAGAGATGTAAAGTCATATATCTATTAGTGACTGGATTAAAAAACAAGTCTACTCAACTGCAAGGTCCTTGCCAGTCTATCACACTCTTGTCATTGTCGAGAAATAGTGACAAAGTCTGCATTAGCTTCACCCAGAACATATCTATGCCCTTTTGAAGTTTGAAGAGGCAAACACTTTAAGTTGTAGAGGTCAGACCAATAGTTCTATGTGAAAAGCAGTACCTGACCGCACTTTGATTGAATGGGTTTATGTAATGCAGAAGGCAGGTACTGAGCACCTACTATGCACCAGGCACAGTAATAGGTGCTTTGCATACGATATCTCTTTCCTTTACCATTCATAGTAATAACGGGGCATCGCCATCTCCTTCCCGATTTCTGAGAATAACGTGTAACATCCTGCAACAAATAAGTCCCAGCGGTTTTATTAATCAGAAAACAGACCTTCAGAAAACATAAAGGTGATAAAATGTCACAAATTCCATTCATATTTCTTGCTGGTTTTATCAGATCTGTTTAATTTCTTTGAGAGACCAGAATAAAACATCACTTATTTTTGAAGTTTGAAAATTGGGACTAAACTTCACTTATTTATTATTTACACACTTTGAAAGAATTTTTAATTGTAAGTAAAAATGCACTGTAAAATGTTTAAGAAGGAGTTAAAATATATCTTAGTATTTAATGGCAGTTTGGGCCATATCTTCTAATATTTATTTTCATTCTGTATATTCTAACTGGTTTATTCTCATTTTCCATTAGCTTTTATTAGCAAAGGATAGTCCAATGAGCATAATATAGCATGTCTACATTTAGTGCTTTCTGTCCCCAAAACAGCTATTCCATCCACTCCAGCATTCACATGTCCATGCCAAATTGTTAATGTTTTTTCAGAGCTGTTCCAGACATTCTTCAAAGCAAATGTATTTGGTATACTACTTCATATTCCTTGAACAGACAGCAACATAGTTTTTGACAGCTTATTTTCAACAGCTAAGCATGAAGTCATTGTAAGACAGTCTAAAGGCATTTAGTCTGGTGTTAATGATCTGTTTTGACTCTTTCTTGTCTACATGTCTGATATTTCTATTTCAACTTCTGCTGCTGAAGATAAGATGACATTTGATAGTTGGGTTCATCCCATGAAAAGTTTAATTTAATTACAGAAGGGCCTGATTTGCTAGATAGAAAGGTCAAGTATCATAAAATTCATTTGGGGGGCAGAGACAGTACAAAGTTCAGACAGTCAGATGGGAGCAACACAAGGTAGAAACAGGCAAAGTTAAAAACCAGTGACTATTCTCATTGAAGGAGAGACGTTCAAATACAGACAAAGGGTTAAACCTAATACTTATCCTTTATTGTGAGTGCTGTTTTTTGGCTTTTTGAGAGTTTCACATCAGGGTGATTTGCAAAAAAATAAATGGTGGATTTAAAGAGCTAGGCTAGAACTGTTTTTGTTTTAAAATAGCACAAGACTCTGAGAACTATTAAAATGATAGTACTCCTAGATAGCACAGGCAAGAACTCCACAACCCTGCCCCTGCCCACCAACACACAAAATCCGCACGATTTTTATTGAGATTAAATGTCTTAAGACCTGAAACAGTGGCAGTGAATTCCAGAGAACTGCGTTTGCTCCCAGCCCAGTGAAAAAGGTGAAGACAATGAGGGACCACAGGAGCCAAGGCTTCTGAACAATTTCAAGAAAGCGAAGCGCCTGAGTAATGAGGCTTTGCGCATGGCTCCGGGGTCGACTTGACCAGCTGATTTTAAAACAGTTTGCAACAGCCGAGTGACCACGTTGGACCAAAGAACAAAGAACTGCAGAGGTGCAGCTGGTTAGAAATGAGTTTAGGGCTGCGGGAACGTTAATAATTGAGCGCAGGAGGGAGAGAGAGGGATGCGGAGCCAGGGAGAGGGAGTCTGATGCGCTCTCATAATTTGGCTTCGTTCCAAGCATCAAATGTTGATCAAAGGATAAAAGAGGATCAAAAATGACTCAGAGATTCCTGGCTGGAGCCGCTGAAAAAGGGGCCACTTCATTAGACAATATGGTGCGAGGAAAGCGAGGAGCAGCTGGCATTTCAGTTCCATTTAAAAAAATCCTCCACTTTATCATAGGTATTAAATTCGCACCGGCGTCAATACCTGCACACATGAATTGTCACTGGGCGGTGAGACAGCGCAGGAAGATCATGCTGGAGAAACACGATCTCCTCCCTACCCCCACTTAAAAAAGAATCTCATTACAAAATCACTGGATGAAGGAAACATGTAATATGCCTGGACCTCCGGAATCCACTGACTGCAGTGCCTTGCGAAATCTGACTTGAAAAATTAATACAAATTGATTTGGACAGAAGTGCTGTCGCATGGATTGAAAACTGGCTCAAAGACTGTAAACAAAGAATAATGACAAATGGCAGGGCAATCAAGGAGCAGTAGCCAAGGTTTCCATAAGACCAGACTGTCCAGGGGGCCTCTGTGAGTCAGGATTTGAGTTCATTTTTGGTCACTAGGGGTATTATCTACAAAGGAGTGAAAAACATATGAATGAAATCGCAGCAGACTCACTATAGGGAGGAGGGTAAACATTAATAAAAGGGGAATCAAATTGGGTCAGACGAATGCAGGAATGATAGAAGGAGAAAATAGACTAAAACTTATTATAAAGGTGAGAAAATGACAGGGAGACATCCCTCCCAAACTCAGAAGATTTGGAGCACACATGCAGATAAATTCAAATGATTCAGTTTCCCTGATATTTTATCCTCTCCTAAATTTTCTGTTGATACTCCAATATTTATTTGAACAAAATAACGATAGACTTCAGGGTAGTAAATATTCTTAAATTTGAAAAACTTTATATAAACGTTTCTTTATCCCCAGCCCTCCTGCTTTCAGGACCCACATCTTTGGGTGCAAGTTAATTTGCATGCTGATTTACCAGCTGAAAAATCAGAAAGAGTAAAAGCTTGGAAACATTTGTAGTCAAGCAACCAAAGTAAAACATAAAGAGAAAAAAATGATAACGCAAGTATGGCTTGTATTATTTGTACCTGGAGCTTACTTATAACAACTCGTTACATTTTAATGTGAAGAATAAAAGTTTCTTGCCAGTATGAAATGAATCAATTGATTACATATTGATTGCACTTCTATTATGTGTTGAGTCCTTTACTAGAAGGTTTCGTTTCGCATACAAGAAAAGAGTTGTTCCAAAGTAAATTTAGAAAAATAAGGAAAGCACATTTCCTTATCTCAAGAAGTTTTGCTCAAGTAGATTCTTAGAATTTCAGTGCTAAAAGGGACCTAAGGGCTCATTGATTCTAACTCCCTTCATTCTGGACAAGAACTGGACCTTTTAGGGAAATAAGACTCCCTCGCCCATGGTGATGTAGCGAGGCAGAGGACGTGTGGGAGTGTCTGCCCAGATGCCTCTACATAACTGTGCACCCATGAGACTCCGTGGAATCTTTCACTTTCCATATGCTCCCATCATGCCTGCACCGTCCTTCCAGCCAAGCTGGGCCAAGTTCAACAGAAGCACAGATCACTTTTCCGAGGCATCCATTTTGGCACCCTAACCGAGCCTGCTGACTGGGCTGGGCCACTGACAGTAGCACCGGTCATGTCTCTCTTTGTGCCAGGGTGAACACCACTCTAAGCCAGAGGCTTTCAGAACCTTGGGGCCACTTAATCCCACAAAGCTTTTCATTCCTGCCATCCCTGGCCTCCACCCAAAATGCACGCTCCAACGGTCCTCTGCCCTCTCACACCCTAATCCTCATCCTACTCTTTGTTCCTCTCCCATGACTCATCTTCCCATTCTCACTCCATTTTCCTGTCAAACTCCTGTGCTCACATCACTCCCTCTGCCTGTCCTGCCTTTCCCTACATGTTCCATCTGGTGAATACCCACTCTTCTTTCAAGACTCGTCTTAATCTTTATACCCTTCTTTGCAAAGGAGAATCTCCACCTGCCTCCTCCTATCTGCCTTTCCCCGTAGAATTGACATATCCTTCCATGTTTGCTTCCTATGGAGGGCTTAATAGAAACAAAGATGGAAGAACTTACCAATTCTGTGGGGCAAGGCAGCTATCATAACTCTGTAAATGGTTAAAGAATTTCTTTGTGTGCATGTCTTCCTCTACTGGAATACAATCTCTCTGAGGACCTAGACCTTGTTTTGTACCTCCTACTGTATCCTCAGTGCTTGGAACAATGTCTCCAAGCACATAGTAGGTTCTTATTAAATATTTGTTACCTAGATGAGTATCTCTACTGAATGATTATCTTCTTCGAGGCAGGAACAAAGTCTTCTCTCCTCACCACCCTGCAGTTTCTAGCACATATGCCTAGAGAGTCATATTAAATTCTTCCCACGGTGCCATATAGAACCGACATTCTACTCTAAATAAATTTCCCTTTTCATTCAAGCACTTCACCAGCTCCCCCTCAATCTAACTACTATGTCTTAACCCTGGTTCTCTCTTAAGATGAGACATCTATTTTTGTCCTCTTGAAAAGAGGCTGCTCATCCACATAGCCCCTTTTACCTAAGAGCTAACTTATAGATTCCCATTTCAACTCAGTATCTTTCCTCACAAACAAAAGTATTGAAAGTGTAGTTAATACCCCTGTTACTAATCAGCCTGCAGCCCCATCTCCACTGAAATGGTTCTTAATGGGGTCAAATGAAATAGACAATTCTTAAGCCTATTTCTGCTATTTCCAATTCTTAGCTCATGAGGTTCTCAACTTCTCTGTAATATCTGACACTTTCAACAAGAAGCATTTTCCTCCCTCACCTGCTTCTTTTCCACCTTCTTCTCTGCTCTAACTTTCGTAGACTTTTGGAAACTCTTTGTCTTCTATCTTATTCTTTATCTTGCATTTTTCCCTCAGACCTCTGAGCCCTATTCTCTGGTTGGACTATCACCTTTAAAATGATGAATCGCAAGTCCACTCTTCTTCTAAGGCACAGTCTCATTTCTCCATCTGTACCTGGAGAGCTTTTCTTAGGTAATCTAAAACACTTTAAAATCAACCTTTACAAAGCTGAATTCATTGTGTACCCTCTAACTCTTCTCCTGTGACATTCTCTTGCTTAGTCAAAAGTACCTCCCAATGATCTCATTTCCTAACTAGAGACATGGAGAGTATTTCTGGACAAGCTCCACTTTTCCCCCTCAGTACATTATCTCTGTTATTCCACACCCAATTTCCCTCACTCTGCTTCCACTATTATTTTGATATCCATCCCTCTTCTCTATCTCTAAGACCACTATGAGAGAATAGTCTCTAGTCACTTTTCTACTGTTTAACAAAGATAAAAATGATTTATGTGTATTTGCAGTATGTCCTCTTCTCCTTTGCAAGAAATACTTATGAACCATCTGCTATGCACATAGTGATAATGGGTTAAAATAATTGAGAGTTGGAAATAACCAGAAACAGAACTAAGGGAGAGAAAAAGGTAATGGGAAGAAAGAGCACATCCAGGAAGGCAGGGAGATGAGTGAAAAGAAATCCTGGAGCCCACACTTGAATTGAGGATGGAAGAAAGTTTTTGGTGTAGTTCTAGGGTTGGAGGGATATAGAAAGATGGGTAAAAAAAGGATTCTTACACTGTTCCTGAAATTCTAATAAAGTCTTACATTGCATTTAAATATACTTGCCACAAAATTTGTGTTTATTTGATTATGACATCACAAAGAAACTAGACTACATGAAGACCAAGGTTATGATCTACACATGGATTATTGTGGTAGCCTGCTACATAATGTCCTATATGCCCCCTTCAAACATCAGAGTGACATTTTAAGGATGAAACTTGATCATGACAATACCTTGTTTAAAATTTTTTGGTGATTTATCCAAAGGGTCATAAAATGTTCAAGCTTCTAATTTAGGCATGACTGCCTTTTCTACTGTGACTCTCACCCAAGCATTCAGCTAAAGCTTTAGATATTCCCCAGAGCTTAAACCATCCTGAATAGCAGTTCTTTGAAGACATATCACCTTGATTATGATTTTTTTCTTCTACTTCCAATGTTCTCCTTTCCTTCTTCATATCACTAATTTCTATGTGTCTTCAAATTCTATACAAATTACTGCTCTTAAAATGCTTTTCCCTAACATCCAAATCTGAGTCACACAACTGACCCCATCACCCCAGTAATCATGCCCTTTCCATTCCACAACCTTCACCCCTTCACCCTCCTTGAGAAAGCCAACATGATCAGTTTGATGTTTGCCTGCAGGATTTTTTTCAGAGCATTATAAACACTGTATGCAATGTGTACATAAAATATGCATGTATAGTTTACAAAATTGAATTACATATATTATAAAGTTGATCAGCAAGAATATAGGTAGGACAATAACCAGGATTTTTTTGAGCAAAATGATGAATGAAGAAAACTTGCTATAATGGATAGTAAAATATGCTATTTCCAAATGTAAACTGACTATTGTAGACATATATAAGGTTTCCTACAGACCAGTGGATCTGTGTAGAGTCCATGAATGGTACAGGGAATTAGAAATACTCTAAAGTCAGTACAGTACTTAAAATCGGTGATTAAAAATGAGGTATTCAATAAATGGATCAGAAAAGCTAGCAAATGCTTAAAAAAGAGAACTAAAAACAAACAAAATAAACTCTAGAATGTAAAATTAAAATTATAAATGTACTTAAGAATATAGAAAATTATTTTTATTATTCTAGAGTAAAAAAAAATCCTTTCTTAGTGTAACCTGAAGATTAGGTAATCTAAAAGAAAGTACTAAAGAGTTTGTTTATAAAACAGTATTTTTTTCATGGTAGTTGTTTCTTTTAAATGTTGTGAAATATAACTTTTCTGCTTTGCCTCTGGCCTTTTCTCAGTAAAAATAACATGAGAGCTATTGCTTCAACCATACATTTCAAGGAAATTTTATAGGTCATTAACATTGTCTGCTGATTTTAAGCTTCAGTACCTACTGAATATCCCAAGATATTGAGATTTACCTTGTTTATAGAATTTTTCCACCTTGAAAATTTGTGATTCTTGGCAACTTTTTTCATACTGTTTTAGCCCAATCCTCGTGTTCACCAAGTTTGTTCACATCCATCTCTCTGTGATTATACAAAATAACTGATTCTCTTTCTCCATATGGCACATAGTTGTAGAATTTCAGAATTTAGCATCCTTAATTTCCTGTTTGCCCTTTCTCCTTGAGACTAAGTAATTCTGGTTCCTATGGTTTTCCTCTAATGACCTGTTAAATACATCAAAATGCTATCTAGGTCCTTTATTACTCACTGTCTCTTGTGTGGTTGGGGAACAGAACAGAAAGGGCAGCCTGAGACGGGAATCTAAAAATCAGAATTTGAAACAGTAATTGAAGTTTAAGGCTTGAGAATAAAGACCAAGAGCCAGCATATTGGCACCCAGACATGGAGGGCAAAGTAGCTCAGAGAATCACAAAATACATCCAGGCCAAACCAGTAGACAAGTGCACCCAACCACAGTCTGAAGAGAGAAGATCAATTTAGGAGAGAAGGTAAAGTCAGAAGGTCGTGAGAGAAAAATCAACATTTCTGTTGACAGTAAGAGCTCAAGGAAGACTCATGTGTCTCAGGTACTTAGTGAGAAGACTTAGTAGAGAACAGAGGGATAATATGGGGACATGTGTGTGGCCAGAATGAGCAGCTAATGTGGCCAATATTCTTTCTGTCTTGTCCTGGTCAATTTGTACTAACTACTCACAGCCAGAAAACTCTGAAATTTTTCCAAGTTCTCCCTCCCTATTAAATGATAGAAGGGAACATGAGGTTAATTTCAGTGTACTGAAATATAAAGAACTGCCTCAATTTTTTATTTGTCTATAACAGGAGGTCAGCAAATTTTTTTCTGTAAAGGGCCAAATAGTACATATTTTAGGTTTGCAGGTCATACAGTCTCTGTCACAGCTATTAAACTCTACTGTTGTAGCACAAAAACAGTTATAGACAACACACAAAGGAATGGACACGCGTATGCTCCAAATATTTTATTTACAAAAAGAGGCAACAAATTTGCTAACTCCTGGTCTAGAATTTAGTTGTATTAGATATTCTTGCTTACAATTATTAGATCACAAGCTAAGGTTTGGAAATATTTTTATTATACACAAATTTTTATTATAAAGATATTTTAGAAAGGATTTGATCTATGATGTTTCAATAGCCTTTATTTATTTCAATAAGTCTTTGTACTCTCCTTAAGTACAAAGGAATTTGATTTTTATAATCTACTTTATCGTTTAAAATTTAGAGACTAATGTGTTCTTTCTTTTCTTTTTTTCATTATCATCATGGTTTTATTTTACTATAACATTATGAGATCTCTGAAAGGCAACCTGTATAGGTTAAATACTGAGGATTTTGTTTAATGGAAAAGATGATGAAAAACAATATGTATATGGGAAATATTTAAACACGAGATAATATATAAGTATAGTTTTCATCATAATGTGAAAGCTAACTACACTATTAAGAATTCCAAGGTGAAGCACTAAAAGCACAGAGGTTAAAAAAAAGGATGTAATTAGCAGTGAATTTACTTATTGTAGTAATCATTTCATAGTATACACATATATCGAATCATTATATTGTACAACTGAAACTAACACGATGTTATGTGTGAATTATATCTCAATAATTAAAAAAATCCCCAAATGTGCCTCTTCTATTTCTAATCTGTGATTTGATGTTAATGCTGATATGAAGAGCAACAGAAAGGGTGAGTTGACAAGCATCTTTCCCCACTGAGACAATGAGGATCAGTAAAATATATTTTTAAAAATTGATGTTGGAAAGTGTCTTTTGCTGGTCATCTGTTTTATCTTGCACTGTGGCCAAAATAAGAAGCATTTACTCTTATTTTTTTTGCATGGTTTCCTGTAAGAAATTGCTCTCCAATTCCATCACTCCTTTCAGGATGCTAAGTAAACCTGTGGAGACACACTCCATGGAGGAGTTCAAGAGGCCAAGCGATCAATTATTTGCCAAAGGAGCAGAATATTGCTTACTTGCCTATAGTCCTTTTAAGAAAACAAGAAAAATTAACAAGGGAAGAATAGTAAAAAAAAAGCAAAGCAATTGAAAAGGTCCCAGGGTGTATCAAGCATCTACAAAACAATTTAATTTTTTTCAGTCAAGATGTTGCAAATGGTAATGAATAAATCATGTCCCCATTTGTTAATATGCTTCATCAGGTTCTTGTTTTGAGGGAAAGCAAGGACTCTGCAGCTAGAGTGTTTTTCTTTATGCAGTAGTAAAACTTTTCATAATTTTTACTTACTTATTAATACTTTGTTACGAGTGGTCATATTTTGAGAGCTGAAAGGGCAAATCAATTTAAGTTGTTCACAATTTAGTGCAATAAATATTTAATGAGCACTTACTATGCGCCTGGTAATGGTCTAGGTGATTGAGATATAACAGTGAACAAAACAAAGATCTCATGGATCTCATGGAGCTTACTGTCCAATGGTGAAAGATAATAAACCATAAATGTGACAAATAATAAGGCAATATTTAGTAGATTAGAAGATGATAAGTGATGGTGAACCCTGAAGGCTGGGGCAGGATGTGGGGAGTTAGAATATTTGGTGAAGGTCAAAATAGGTTTCTTTGAGGAGGTGAAATTGTGATCAAGACCTGAAAGAGGTAATAAGCTAACCAAGAGCATATCTGGGCAAAGTTCAGGCAGAGGCTATAACTAGAGCAAAGGCCCTAAAGTGGGAGTGTCCCTGGAAAATGTGATTAAAGATCAGGGTGTGGCTGAAGGGAGATGGGGCCTGGTCCTTTGGAAAAGAGTTCATGGATTATAGGATTAAAAGATTGGGGCTAGAGGACAATTTAGGGTACTCTAATGTCTTTTACTCTGAGTAGAATGAAGAGCCATTGAAGGGTTTTGAACAGAATAAAGACATGGTCTGATCTATGTTTTAACAGAATCAGTCATTCTGGCTTCTCTGTTACGAATAGACTGAAGAGAAGTAAGTGTAGAAGGATGACGACCAATTAGGAGGCTATTAGCATAATTCTGGTAAGTAATAATAGTGCTTCTTGAGGATGAGAAATAGGTTCACAATAGGAACCAAAGAATTCACTCTGTTGTTGATTGATGTATTTGAGGACCCAACCACCAAATGAATTGTCTTTATTAACTACACCACTTAAACACCTTCTAGCTCATAAATATGTACTGTTTTATCCTGATATTCTTAAAGAATTGGAAGCAGACTGGAAAAATATATGTTCTAATTCAGATTGAGAAAAGAAAAAAAAAGAGAGAGAGATTATTAAGAACCTTAAAAAGATGATAAACAAGGCTAAAATAATGTGGCTGATTAGATAAGGCTGAACATGCATGATCCAAACATCAGAAGCTAGATCATCATAACAGTATAGAAATTGGGACAAGGGAGAAGGATAGAAACTATGCCAAAGATGTATGTATGTATGTATGTATGTATGTATGTAGCTTTACCTAAAAATGTATGAAAAGTATATGCAAAACATTACTTTTAACAGTTTATTATATTTGATACATTCAATAATGTATTCATTATTTATCACTGTATAACAAATTATCCCCAAATTCACCAGCTTTAAACAAGAGATATTTATTATCTCATAGCTTCTGTGGATCAGATGTCTAGGCACAGCTTATCAGGGTGCCTCTAAGTCAGGGTCTCTCGTAAGATGAAATCCGGGGGGACCTTCAAGATGGTGGAGGATTAAGATGTGGAGATCACCTTCCTCTCCACAAATACAACAAAAATACATCTACATGTGGAACAACTCCTACAGAACACCTACTGAATGCTGGCAGAAGACCTCAGACCTCCCAAAAGGCAAGAAAATCATCATGTACCTGGGTAGGGCAAAAGAAAAAAGAAAAAACAGAGACAAAAGAATAAGGATGGGACCTACACCTCTGGGAGGGAGCTATGAAGGAGGAAAAGTTTCCACACACTAAGAAGTCCCTTCTCTGGTGGAGACAGGGTTTGGACTTCGAAGCCATGCAAGAGAACGCAACAACAGGGGTGCAGAGGGCAAAGTGGAGAGATTCCTGCACAGAGGATAAGTGCCAACCAGGACTCACCAGCCCGAGAGGCTTGTCTGCTCACCCGCCGGGGCTGAGTGGGGCTGGGAGCTGAGGCTCAGGCTTAGGAGGTCAGACGCCAGGGAGAGGGCTGGGGTTGGCTGTGTGAAGACAGCCTTAGGGGGCTAGTGCACCACAGCTAGCCGGGAGGGAGTCCGGGAAAATGTCTGGACCTGCTGAAGAGCCAAGAGACCATTATTTTGGGGTGGGTGAGGAGAGGGGATTCCTTCCCCCTGTGCACACAGAAGGCAGAGCACTGCTTAAGCGATCTCCTGAGATGGGCACAAGCCGCAGGCATCAGGTCAGACCCCAGAAACAGGCATGAAACGTTAGTGCTGCTGCAGCCACCAAGAAGCCTGTGTGCAAGCACAGGGCACTATCCACAGCACCGCCCCCACCCAAGGAGCCTGTGCAGCCCAACACTGTCAGGACCCCATGATCCAGGGACAACTTCCCCGGGAGAACACAAGGCGCACCTCAGGTTTTTGCAACACCATGCCAGCCTCTGCCGCCAGAGGCTTACCCCGCATTCCAATTATAACTACTGTACCCCTCCCTCCCCCTGACCTGAATGAGCAAGAGCCCCATAATCAGCCGCTGCTTTAACCACTTCCTGTCTGGGCGGAGTAAAGAGGCCTGAGGGCAACTTACACGCAGCGGAGGGGCCAAAATGAAAGCTGAACCCCAGGAGCTGTGTGAACAAAGAAGAGAAAGGGAAATCTCTCCCAGCAGCCTCAGGAGCAGTGGATTAAATCTCCACAACTTGATGTACCCAGCATCTGTGGAATACCTGAATAGACAATGAATCATCAAAATATTGAGGCAATGGACTTTGAGAGCAATTGTAGACTTGGGGTTTGCTGTCTGTGACTGATTTGTTTCTGATTTTTATGTTTATCTTAGTTTAGTTTTTAGCACTTGTTATGATTGGTGGATTTGTTTATTGGTTTGGTTGCTCTCCTCCATTTTTATTATTACTATTAATTTTTTTAAAATAAATTTTTATTTTTTTCCTTTCTTTATTTTTCTTCTGAGGCCTGTGGCTGATAGGGTCTTGATGCTCTGGCCTGGTATCAGGTCTGAGGCTCTGAGGTGGGAGAGCCGAGTTCAGTATATTGGACCACCGGAGACCTCCCAACCTCATGTAATATCAATTGTCAAGAGCTCCCCCAGAGATCTCTGTCTCAACGCTAAGACCCAGCTCCACCCAACAGCCAGCCAGCTCCAGTGCTGGCCGCCCCATGCCAAACAACTAGTAAGACAGGAACACAACCCCACCCATTAGCAGAAAGGCTGCCTAAAGTCATACTAAGTTCACAGACACCCCAAAACACACTGCCAGACATATAGCCCTGCCCACCAGAAAGACAAGATCAAGCCCCACCCAACAGAACACAGGCACCAGCCCACTCCACCAGGAAGCCTACACAAGCCGCTGAACCAAAGTTACCCACTACAGGCAGACACCAAAAACAATGGGAACTATGAACCTCCAGACTGTGAAAAGGAGACCCCAAACAAGGTAAGCTAAACAGAATGAGAAGACAGAGAAATATGCAACAGATGAAGGAGCAAGGTAAAAACCCATCAGACCAAACAAATGAAGAGGAAATAGGCAGTCTACCTGAAAAAGAATTCAGAATAATGATAGTAAAGGTAATCCAAAATCTTGGAAATAGAACTGAGAAAATACAAGAAACGTTTAACAAGGACCTAGAAAATTAAAGAGCAAACAAACAATGATGAACAACACAGCAAATGAAATTTTAAACTCTCTAGGAGGAATCAATAGCAGAATAACTGAGGCAGAAGAACGGATAAGTGACCTGGAAGATAGAATAGTGGAAATAACTACCACAGAGCAGGATGAAGAAAAAAGAATGAAAAGAATTGAGAACACTCTCAGAGACCTGTGGGACAACATTAACTGCACTAACATTCAAATAATAGGGGTCCCAGAAGAAGAAGAGAAAAAAAAATGGTCTGAGAAAATATTTGAAGAGATTATAGTTGAAAACTTCCATAACATGGGAAAAGAAATAGTCAATCAAGTCCAGGAAGTGAAGAGAGTCCCATACAGGATAAATCCAAAGAGAAACATGCCAAGACACATATTAATCAAACTATCAAAAATTAAAAACAAATAAAAAATATTAAAAGCAGCAAGAAAAAAGCAACAAATAACGTACAAGGAAATCCCCAAAAGGTTAACAGCTGATCTTTCAGCAAAAACTCTGCAAGCCAGAAGGGAGTGGCAGGACATATTTAAAGTGATGAAAGGGAAAAACCTACAACCAAGATTGCTCTACCCAGAAAGGATCTCATTCAAATTCGATGGAGAAATTAAAACCTTTACAGACAAGCGAAAGCTAAGAGAATTCAGTACCAACAAACCAGCTTTACAACAAATGCTAAAGGAACTTCTCTAGGCAGGAAACACAAGAGAAGGAAAAGACTGACAAACAAACCCCAAACAATTAATAAAATGGTAATAGGAACATACAAAATGATAATTACCTTAAATGTAAATGGATTAAATGCTCCAACCAAAAGACATAGACTGGCTGAATGGATACAAAAACAAGACCTGTATATATGCTGTCTAGAAGGGAACCACTTCAGACCTAGGGACACATGCACACTCAAAGTAAGGGGATGGAAAAAGATATTGCATGCAAATGGAAATCAAATGAAAGCTGGAGTAGCAATTTTTATATCAGACAAAACAGACTCTAAAGTAAAGACTATTATAAGAGACAAAGAAGGACACTACATAATGATCAAGGGATCAATCCAAGAAGAAGATAGAGCAATTGTAAATATTTATGCCTCCAACATAGGAGCACCTCGATACATAAGGCAAATGCTAACAGCCATAAAAGGGGAAATCGACACTAACACAATAATAGCTGGGGACTTTAACACCCCACTTTCACCAATGTACACATCATCCAAAATGAAAATAAATAAGGAAAAACAAGCTTTAAGCAACACATTACCCAAGATGGACTTAGTTGATATTTAAAGGATATTCCATCCAAAAACAACAGAATACAGTTTCTTCTCAAGTGGTCATGGAACATTCTCCAGGGTAGATCATATCTTGGTTAACAAATCAAGCCTTGGTAAAGTTAACAAAATTGAAATTGTATCAAGTATCTTTTCCAGCCACAGCACTATGAGACTACATATCAGTTACAAGAAAAAAAAAAAAACTATAAAAAATACAAACACATGGAGGCTAAACAATACACTACTAAACAACCAAGATCACTGAAGAAATCAAAGAGGATAACAAAAAATACCTAGAAACAAATGACAATGAAAACACAAAGACCCAAAACCTATGAGATGCAGCAAAAGCAGTTCTATGAAGGAAGTTTATAGCAATATAATCCTACCTCAAGAAACAAGAAAAACTCAAATAAACAACCTAACCTGACAACTAAAGCAAATAGAGAAAGAAGAACAAAAAAAATACCCCCAAAGTTAGCAGAAGGAAAGAAATCATAAATATCAGATCAGAAATCAATGAAAAAAAAATGAAGGAGACAGTAACAAAGATCAATAAAACTAAAAGCTGGTTCTTTGAGAAGATAAACAAAATTGATAAAAAATTAGCCAGACTCACCAATAAAAAAAGGGAGAAGACTCAAATAAATAGAATTAGAAATGCAAAAGGAGAAGTAACAGCTGACACTGCAGAAATACAAAAGATCATGAAAGATTACTAAAAGCAACTATATGCCAATAAAATGGGCAGCCTGGAAGAAATGGACAAACTCTTACAAATGCACAACCTTCCAAGAATGCATCAGGAAGAAATAGAAAATATAAACAGACCAATCACAAGCACTGAAATTGAAACTGTGATTAAAAATATTCCAACAAACAAAAGCCCAGGACCAGAGGGCTTCCCAGGTGAATTCTATCAAACATTTAGAGAAGAGCTAACACCTATCCTTTTCAAACTCTTCCAAAATATAGCAGAGGGAGGAACACTCCCAAACTCATGTTATGAGGCCACCATCACCCTGATACAAAACCAGACAAAGATGTCACAAAAAATGAAAACTACAGGCCAATATCACTGATTAACATAGATGCAAAAATCCTCAACAAAATACTAGTAAACAGAATCCAACAGCCCATTAAAAGGATCATACACCTAGATCAAGTGGGGTTTATCCCAGGAATGCAAGGATTCTTCAAAATACTCAAATCAATCAATGTGATAAACCATATTAACAAATTGAAGGAGAAAAACAATTAGATCATTTCAATAGATGCAGAGAAAGCTTTTGACAAAATTCAACTCATTTATGATAAAAACCCTCAAGAAAGGAGGCATAGAGGGAACTTACCTCAACATAATAAAGGCCATATATGACACACCCACAACCAACATCGTCCTCAATGGTGAAAAACTGAAACCATTTCCCCTAAGATCAGAAACAAGACAAGGCTGCCCACTCTCACCATTATTATTCAATATAGTTTTGGAAGTTTTAGCCACAGCAATCATAGAAGAAAAAGAAATAAAAGGAATCCAAATTGGAAAAGAAGAAGTTAAGCTGTCACTGTTTGCAGATGACATGATACTATACATAGAGAATCCTAAAAATGCTATCAGAAAACTACTAGATCTAATCAATGAATTTGGTAAAGTAGTGGGATACAAAATTAATACACAGAAATCTCTGGCATTCCTTTACACGAATGATGAAAAATCTGAAAAAGAAATTAAGGAAACACTCCCATTTGTTGCACTTCCATTGTAAAAAAGAGATTAAACCTACCTAAGGAGACAAAAGACCTGTATGCAGAAAATTATAAGACACTGATGAAAGAAATTAAAGGTGATACAGACAGATGGAGAGATATACCCTGTTCTTGGATTGGAAGAATCAACATTGTGAAAATGACTATACTATCCAAAGCAATGTACAGATTCAGTGCAATCCCTATCAAGCTACCAATAGTATTTTTCACAGAACTGGAATGAAAAATTTCACAATTAGTATAAAAACACAAAAGACCCTGAATAGCCAAAACAATTTTGAGAAAGAAAAATGGAGCTGGAGGAATCAGGCTCCCTGATTTCAGGCTAGACTACAAAGCTACAGTAATGAAGACAATAGGGTACTGGCACAAAAACAGAAATATACATCAATGGAACATGTTAGAAAGCCCAGAGATAAACCCACACACATATGGTCACCTCATTTTTGATAAAGGAGGCAAGAATATAGAATGGAGAAAAGACAGCCTCTTCAATAACTGGTGCTGGGAAAACTAGACAGCTACATGTAAAAGAATGAAATTGGGACGCTCCCTAACACCATACACAAAAATAAACTCAAAATGGATTAAAGACCTAAATGTAAGACCGGACATTATAATACTCCTAGAGGAAAACATAGGAAGAACACTCTTTGACATAAATCACAGCAAGATCTTTTTTGACCCACCTCCTAGAATAATGGAAATAAAAACAAAAATAAACAAATGAGAACTAATGAAAGTTAACAGCTTTTGCACAACAAAGGAAACCATAAATGAGACAAAAAGACAACCCTCAGAATGGGAAAAATTATTTTCAAATGAAGCAACTGACAAAGGGTTAATATCTAAAATTTACAAGCAGCACATGCAGTTCAATATCAAAAAAACAAACAACCCAGTCCAAAAATGGGCAAAGCACCTAAATAGATGTTTCTCCAAAGAAGATATACAGATTGCCAACAAACACATGAAAGGATGCTCAACATCACTAATCATTAGAAATATGCAAATCAAAGCTACAGTGAAGTATTACCTCACACCAGTCAGAATGGCCATCATCAAAAAAATTACAAACAATACATGCTGGAGAGGATGTGGAGAAAAGGGAACCCTCTTACACTCTTGGTGGGAATGTAAATTATTACAGCCACTATGGAGAACAATATGGAGGTTCCTTAAGAAACTAAAAATAGAACTACCATATGACCCAGTAATCCTACTACTGGGCATATACCCTGAGAAAACCATAATTCAAAAAGAGTCATGTACCACAATGTTCATCGCAGCTCTATTTACAATAACCAGGACATGGAAGTGTCCATCGACAGATGAATGGATACAGAAGATGTGGCACATATATACAATGGAATATTACTTAACCATAATAGAAATGAAATTAAGTTATTTGTAGTGGGGTGGATGGACCTAGAGCCTGTCATACAGAGTGAAGTAAGTCAGAAAGAGAAAAACAAATACCATGTGCTAACACATATATAGAGAATGTAAAAAATAATAATGGCTCTGAAGAACCTAGGGACAGGACAGGAATAAAGACACAGATGTAGAGAATGGACTTGAGGACACGGGGAATGGGAAGGGTAAGCTGGGACAAAGTGAGAGAGTGGCATGGACTTATATATACTATCAAATGTAAAATAGATAGTGGGAAGCAGCGGCATAGCACAGGGAGATCAGCTCGGTTCTTTGTGACCACCTAGAGGGGTGAGATAGGGATGGTGGGAGAGAGGTGCAAGAGGGAGGGGATATGGGGATATAT
Organism: Lagenorhynchus albirostris; assembly: GCF_949774975.1. NCBI lineage: Eukaryota > Metazoa > Chordata > Mammalia > Artiodactyla > Delphinidae > Lagenorhynchus > Lagenorhynchus albirostris. The sequence continues at coordinate 117,571,872 of NC_083099.1, forward strand.
GTTTATGTATAGCTGATTCACATTTTTGTACACCAGAAAGTAACACAATATATTAAAACAATTATATTCCAATAAACATGTTAAATAAGTAAATAAATAAAGTGGGAAAGACAGTATTTGGATGAAGCCAAAGGATGGAGGCTCTCTAAAGAGATAAATGAAAGTCTTTAGAAAGCAATGAAACATTATTATAGGATAGGCCAAGAGACATTTAATGATATATTTTTTCTAATATTCTCTTTATAATTGTTTCTATTGGCATTGCCAAACACAACTATCTCCCCTAATTTTCAGCAGAGCATGTATTTTGAAGTCTATGTCCATGGAAATCAAGTAAAGAGATGATTTTTCCTATCTCTGGTAACATGGCATACAAGAGGGACCCTGTTCATTGCTTGGTGATCTAATCCATTTACTGAACTAAAATAATGAATATTGTGGCTTGTACATGGGAAGAACCTTTAAAAACAGGAACCACTGCCTCCCCCAGAAGCTCTTTCTCCCTATGCCCTACTGCTAGTTTTAATAGGTGATTACACTGTAAATTATATAATGACTTTTTCCCTTAACAATAAAATTTATTTAAAATCTCAAAAAAAAAAAAAGAAAAAAGATGCAATCAGATGTTGGCTGGGACTAAAGTCAACTCAACTCAGAGTCTTCTCAGATCCACTTCTGAGTTTACTCACATGGCTTTTGATCCTCATTGCTTGTTATCTCCAGATACCACTTCCTTTTCATGTGGGCTTCTCCATAGGGTTATTCACAATACTGCAGCTTGTTTCCCCTGAGAAAGAGCAGAGAGAAACAGAGAGAGAGAGAAAGAGAAAGACAGATACAGAGAGACAAAGAGACAGAGAAATAAGGCATCCAAGATGGAAGCCTATTCTTTTAACCTATTTAGGAAGTGACATCTTATCATTTTTGCTATATTCTATTCATTAGAAGCCCACACTCGAGGGAAGGAGATTTCATGAACATGAAAAACAGGAGTCCAAGAACACTGGGGCCATCTTGAGATTGTTCACTATAGACATTCTGTAGCACAAGAATTAAGGTGATAGGCACCTGTATAGTAGCTACAGTGATTCATGCAAATCTTAGATAATTTGTATTCTCTGACACTAAGTGAACCTTAAGTTTCACTCTGCCCATATGGTTGACTAGTCAATTCCCATTCATTGTTCTGAGTGCACTCATCCATTCAATGCTAGAGTGTGATTACTATAGAATTCCATAATTTCTAGAAAACAAATATTGGAGTAAATATGGCTATAATGCTGAAAAAATATATATACAATGCATCCCAAGTAATATATTACTTTTATTTTCTGTATACTGTAATGGAATATTATCACAATCTTTTGCATCACTTATAACAGGTATACAGTAGTGCAGTTTTTTCTTTTTTAGAAAATGATAAATCAGTTGAATTACTTACTTACTGAAATTCTGTAAGGAGAAGCAAAGGATATGTTTCTCCTCCAAAAAAAATTTATATATTTTATGGAGGAGTGGAGACTAGGGAATGTTTAATTCATTTTTAGTATCCATGCAATTTGTTGATATCTACATGCTATTTTTATCTTTAATAGGAAAGCATGCTGATAACCATTCTGGAAATCCTTAAAAATATTTTAAATTATGTTATTTAACTTTAATACATGTAAAATACATGTAACATAAAATTTCCCATCAAAACTATTTTTAAGTGTATAGTTTAGTACATTCACATTGTTGTGCAGCCAATTTTCAGAACTATTCATTTTGCAAAACTGACCCTCTATACCCATTAAACAACAAACATCCATTTCCCTTCCACCCTCCCATCAACCCTTGGCAACCACCATTCTACTTTCTTTCTCTATGAATTTGACTATTCTAGGTACTTCATATAAATGGAAACATACAGTATTTGTCTTTTAGTGGCTGGCTTATTTCACTTAGCATAATGTCTTCACAGTTCATTCATATTGTAGCATGCGTCAGAATTTCCATCCTTTTTAAGGCTGAATAATATTCAATTGTGTGTATATATCTCATCCATCAATGAAAATTGGATTGCTCCAGCTTTTGACTATTGTGAAGAATGCTGTTATGAATGTGGGTGTTCAAATATGTTTCTGAGATCTTGCTTTCAATTTTCTCGGATCTTATGATAATTCTATTTAAAATTTTCAGGCAAATATTGTACTGTTTTTCATATCAGATATATCATTTTACATTCCCTTCAACCGTGCATGTATAATTTAGCCAGAGGAAGCATGTAATGGAGTGTGTGTGTGTGTGTGTGTGTGTGTGTGTGTGTGTGTGTAGTGAAAAATTCAAGACAGAAGGAAGAGGATGTGCAAGGGCCTGGAAAAAAGAGAGAGACAGCAGATGGGGGGAGGAGGAGAATGGGGAAGGGAGGAGAGGAGAAGAGAAGAGAGATATTTTAAATCTTAAATGGTTGGCATATTAAGAAGCAAAAGGAAGAATGGTCAAGACAGCCCAGAAGTTAATGGATCATGTGAAGCATATTTTAAAATTTGGACTTTACCTTCAGTGTAATAAAGAGTGATTGATCAGAGAAGTACAAATCAAAACCAAAATATCACCTCCCGCCCGTTAGAATGGCTATTATCAAATTGACAAGAAATAATAAGTGTTAGTGAGGGTGTGGAGAAAAGGGAGCCCTCGTGCACTGTTGGTGGGAATGTAAATTGGGGCGCAACCACTGTGAGAACAGTATGGAGGCTCCTCAAAAAATTAAAAATAGAACTACCATATGATCCAGCAATTCCACCTCTGGGTATCTATCCAAAGAAAGTGGAAACACCAACTCAGAAAGATATATACACCCCCATGTTCATTGTAGCATTGTTTACAATAGCCAAGATGTAGAAGCAGCCTAAGTGTCCATCAATGGATGAATGAATAAAGAAAATGTGGTATTTATATACAATGAAATATTAGTCATAAAAAATAATGAAATCTTGCCATATGTGACTTTGAGGGCATTATTTTAAGTGAAATAAGTCGTACAGAGAAAGATAAATACCATATGATCTCAATTTATATGAGAAACCTAGAGAAAAATTAGCTCATATGTAGATACAGAGAGAACAGATTGGTGGTTGTCAGAGGCAAGGGTGGGTGAAATGGGTGAAGAGGATCAAAAGGTACAAATTTTCAGTTATAAAATAAACAAATCATGGGTTGTAATGTACAGCATGGAGATTATAGTTATTAAAAAAAAAAGAGTGAGTACTTTTAAGCATAGTAGTGATACATGCATATGATTTGCATTTTAGAAAAATCATTGTCTGCAGTATGGAGAGTAAGTTGAAGGGACATCTGCCCAGAGAAAAGGAAACCCCTTATGAGGCTACTGAAAATAAAATGATAGACTGAATTAGGTGTCATAAAGGGGATAGAGAAAGCAGAGATGGATTGACTCATACCTAGGAATCCTAAAGTAAAGAAGAATGTGCCATCAAGGATGATACTCAGATTCCCAGTTTTCAACAGTGGGTGGAAAGTGAGATGGAAGAGGTTAATAGAAAAGATGAGCTCAGTTTTGCAATTGTTGACTTTGATGGGCTCATGGAACATCCAAGAGCCATCTTATAGGAAGGAGGAATTCTACACCTAAAATTCAGGAGAGTTGTTGCCTCTGAAAAGATGAACTTTGGGGCCATCAACATATAGATAGAAGATTATTAAAGCCACAATAGGAAATGTTGGAGACATTTCCTAGAAATATGAAAATTGAAATGAGAAGACAATCTAAGACAGAACTCTGAAAAATACCAAAATTTCAAGATTCTACAAAGAAATCTGAGATTTCAATCAATGAGATGAAGTGGAACGAGTTTGGTGTTAAGGAACCAAAGAGGGTGGTCGACAGTGGAAAGAGGAGCAGAGAGGACAAACAAGGAAAGATCTCAGTGATTTAGCCATGAGGAAGCCAGTTGTTGCTGGCTTTGACAAGAACCGTGGTGGCAAGAACAAAAGCTAAATTTACAAGGTTTGGAGAATGAGTGAAGTTGTACTAGAAGCAGTAATTATAGACAACACCTTCAAAGGATTTAGTTGCGAAGCAGTGGTCATAAAGGACAGTGCTTGGTGGAAGGTACAGACACTTATTCTCACAGTTCTGGAGGCTGGGAAGTCAAGATCATGGTGCTGGTAGATCTGGTATTTGGTGCTACTTCCTAGCTTTCATACAACAACCTTCTTGCTGTGTCCTCATATGGTAGAGAGAAGCTCTCCTCATCTCATAAGGGCATTAATCGCATCATGGGGGCCCTAGACTCGTGATCTCATCTAAACCTCATTACCTTCAAAAGACCCCACCTCCTATTACCATCACACTGGATATTAGTTCTTCGATATATGAATTCAGGAGGGACACAAACATTCAGTCCATAGCAAGTATTCTAGGAAGGCAAGAGATAGGATCATGAGTACAGATACAGGAGTTAATCTTTTTTTTTTAATTAATTAATTTATTTATTTATTTTTTGGCTGTATTGGGTCTTCGTTTCTGTGCAAGGGCTTTCTCTAGTTGTGGCAAGAGGGGGCCACTCTTCATCGCGGTGCACGGGCCTCTCACTATCTCGGCCTCTCTTGCTGTGGAGCACGTGCTCCAGATGCGCAGGCTCAGTAGTTGTGGCTCACAGGCCTAGTTGCTCCACGGCATGTGGGATCTTCCCAGACCAGGGCTCGAACTCATGTCCCCTGCATTTGCAGGCAGATTCTCAACCACTGCGCCACCTGGGAAGCCCCAGGAGTTAATCTTTAAGGAGGGAAATAACTTCTCTTCCCAGGGACATCTGTTTGTAGATTTGGTGGTAGGAAGTTGGAGTTATAATTTCTCTCTGAACAAATCGGCAAGATTATCAGTCAGTTGTGAGTACAGCAGAATGAAAAATTTGAGGAGAGAGTGGAGAAAGCTCACTAGGGAAACAGAAAGTATTGAAGGTCTAGTTGAGTTTGGGCATCAACGTGTACAGTTATGGGATCATCTTCTTTGATACTCAGCTGTCTAGGTTAGATGTAGGGAAATGGATCCCTTGGACTGAGCATTTGCCAAAGGAATAGATAGAAAGGCAATGTGACTAGGATGTAAAAAAGTGGGCAAAAGAATGGTTGAAATGAGGTCCCATGATATCAAAGCAAGACAGAAAGGAAAAGAAGGTAAGATGGAACCAACAGAGCAAGGTAGAAGGATCACAGGCTGCCAGCCCCACATAGAGAGGGGTGGTGAGGACAACTGAGTGAGAAGGCTTGTGGGAGGAGAGCTGTGGTCAGAGTGGGGTATTCAGATTTAATGTTTCAGAAGTGGTAGAGTCCCAAGTGATGACAACATTAGGTGTATTGGATTATGAGAGGTGTAGATGAACATGGCTGGAGATGAAGTAATCAAGGAATAAAGCAGTTAAGGGTCAAACACAGCATGAAGTAGAGAGTATAAAAAATGAGTTAGATGCTAAATCATTGATGGCATGAGGGTGAGTGCCAGAAGATCAGTCCATGCCAGTAACATTCAATGTTAGAGGATGATGTTACCTGAAGGAATAATCTCAAAATAGTGGGGTTTTTACATGAGACTAAAGCAATGATGTTCTGCAAGCAGCTTGGGGATAGAGGAGGATGGTTGACATAAGTGGAATGGGGGAAGAAGTAGCCTCAACCTGAAAAGTCATGTTCTTATGGAAGAACTCTTACAGATTTTTGTTTACACTGGATAGGTCACTGTGAAAGTCAGTCGGCATTTTGGATCAGGGGAAAAAATGAGCCAAAAATAGGAAGAGGGGAATAGGAGAGAAGTGACGAAGGATGACAAGGATGGTAGGCAGGATGCAAGGTTTTCAAAAACACATGCTGGCAGTTTCTGGTGGTCTGCTATCTGGTCTCTCGAGACTGAGGATGACTGGGACAGAGGTTTTGGGGCTTGGAAGCTGATCTGTAGATACTAAATGTTTCTCAAATTTCTTGTTAAAATGTATCCATTGCCTCATCCCCTGGCATATGACTATGAACTACTGAAATATTCTTTTGGTGCACATGCGCATATTTCTGACTTCAACTTGATAAAACTACTTTAGTTCCCAATAATTTGTAGTTTTGTTTGCTTCTCTTGACATGATATTCACTCCAACAACTTAATGTGCTGACCTTTCTCCTGACATACTCCGTTGATATTTGTCTGTAAGCTAATCTATGACCAAGAAGTTTACTAAGAGTAGAATTCTTCTACTACCATTTCCATCAACAATATCCTATAAATGTTTATTATTACAGAAGTAAAATGCTTGGTTTCAATTCTGGACTTCACAAGACTAAATTTTAAAAATTCTTCCAAAATGTATGAAGACATTCCATACACAGAATATATTTATTTTTTAAAATAACAAAGAAAACATAAAGAAACAGAAATTTTTTTTCAGAGATTCTGATTTTTCCCCTAGCTTTATTGAGATATAATTGAGATATAACATTGTGTGAATTAAGGTTTACAACATGTTGATTTGATACACTCATATATTACAAAATGATTACCACCATAGAATTACCTAACATCTCTATTACCTCATATAATTACCATGTCTTTTTGGTGGTAAGAATATTTAAGATCTACTTTCTCAGCAACTTTCAAGTATATAATACAATATTGTTCACTATAGTTATTATGCACTAGATCTCCAGAATTTATTCATCTTAAACTGAAAGTTTTCACTCTTTGACATCTCCATTCCCCCACCCAGGCCCTTGGAACCACCATTCTACTTACTGAAAAAACAGAAATTTATAATACTCAAAGGCCTAAATATTTAGGATTATTCAGAACTTTGAAGAAAGATATAAGCACTTTTTTCCCAAAGTAGTTTAATCCAGTATCTACTAAACTATCCATGGCACAAGATTTATTTCTAATTTCTTATCCATCAAAGACCAGTACTTATGCAAAAAAAAAAAAGTTACTTGAAAAAATGAGCTAAAAGATATATTAAAAAGTCTCATTTTTTTTTACAAGTAAACTCAATAGGCAAAAAAAATTTACTCTGTAAAATTGCTACAAAAATTTCTAAATGTTTATTCTCAATGTTTGTACTTACTGCAACTCGGTAATAGTCCAGGGACAGGCACCTGGCTGTGAACCACATTGTGAGTAGCACTGGCTTAGTGGTCTTTATCCAACATATTTCTACAAGGTCACTCCTAATTTCTATAGAGACCTTTGTTTTGCAGCAGGAATGATAAAACTAAAGTGCTGATGAAATCACTGCTTCCCTCTTAAAAGCAGAAATCTTGTTTATATACATCTTTCCTTTATACTGTATTAGCTTCTTGTACCAGATAATTTTTCTGGGTCTCCAGGAGAAGAAAGTACAAGTAATGACAGAATGAAAAAGAAAGGAATCCTAGGAGGTATGCTATATCATTGATTTATAATCACATGTGATATTTGCACCCCATTTTCTATCTATTCATTCTAAGCAAGCACATTTCTTACTAGCGATCAGTATCCTGATAGTCAAACAGTTGGAAATATTTCCTTTGGAGCAGGAATGTCCTTTTTCCTTAATTTCAAATGATAGGCCATTAATTCTCTAAGGGATGCCAAAAACTATTATAGAATTTAAGGCTAAACCAATAGTGTTAACAATAAGTGTAAGATTATTATAGTGACTTATTCCAAAATTTGAGATAATCTGATTTGCTTCTGACAATTAAAAGAGGCTGAAGTGGTTAATATCATGTCTCACAGTGGAGGCCCAGGATTACCCCCTGATGTTTTAACATTCTAGGGTGTGTTTCTTCATGGAGGTCACTGTCACCTCCCTTCATTCCTAGTCATTGTAATGTTGTGCAGCTTGCTTGCTCTCTACCCTTTCCCACAAGCCTTCTCTCACGTGGCAGCTGTCCTTCCATGTACATAGATGTGATGGTTTGGAATCCTTCTCTTTTCTCTCATCCTCTGAATCAGTTATCATCTTCCTAATTCAAGCACCTCTTTCATTAGCTTATGATGAACCGTACAGAGGAGTGTAGAGTACTTTGTATTAAAAGTCCCATTAATGACAATCATATTAACATAAGCAAGACTCTCTCCCAGTATGTGTCTCTCCTTCTGTCTCTGTCTCTCTGTCCCTAATGCCCTAGCCCTCTAGCTCTCTCTCTTTTTGTTCTTTTTAGGACATTTTTACGTGGACCTGGGGAGTGGATGCAGTTCACAGCTTTTCCATATTTACAGTCAACTTGAACTAGGGAAATGAGGTATGGAAAATAATGAAACGATTAACTTGTTAATATTTTTCTATACTAGGCTCATGCAACTAGAATATAATGAGATGATCAAGCTATAATTTTTTTCAATCTTATTTCCTACCTTATGCTACATAGATTTTATTTTCTAACAACAATGAAAAAATCAAAGTTGAAAAAAGATATACAATGTGTGGTGAAGAAAATAATAGAAATAGAAATACTCCAATGGAAATAGTCATAGATAATGTTGTATTTGTTCATTTAAAAATATTTATTGAGCACTTACTATGTTCTAAGCTGGGGATACAGTAGTTCATAAAACAGATAAACTTCTAGAGAATTTGTGCAAAGGGTATTATTAAATAATTCAGAATATCATGTATAGTTTAATAATATAACTTCAGGCCCAACATATTAAAAACAGAATGATTTTGTAAAATATCATTAATATTACTTGACTACTCAGTAAATCGGAGTGTTTCTGCTTGAAATATAAGAAAGTTATGGCATTCTGGAGCATGCTAGCTAGCTTCCTATTGGGGGAAAGAGTATAATTCGACAATTTTGTGCTTAATATTTTTAGGAATATATATTCTCTTTAATTCCCTCAATGTGCTTCTAAGCCTCTAGGACTGCAAATCATAATAAGAAAATGCCAGAATCTGAGCATGGCATAATCATTATCTTTAGACTAAATTTTTATGTATTGTCTATTTAAAGGGCTTATTCCTTAAGCAAGTATTTATTCAGGAAGGCTTCTTTATAAGTAAAATACAACCACAAATTAAGGCATAGTGGTTTTAATCATGTATGAGGTTACTTCATAATGTCTATTAGATAATCACTATACCGTATATCATCAACAGAAATGCAAGAACATTATTCAAGTGAGAGCATTACTTCTGATCAGATATGTATGTGAAGTCGGCAGATTCTATACCAGGGATTGTATTCTTCTGGCCACCTGGGGAGATAAGCAGCTAGGAAAATCTGGCTTGGGCTGGAAGAAGACTAATATTTATTTTTGAAAGCATCGTATATTCTGCTCTTCCAGGAATTACTGCACTAAAGATTTCACCGCAGAGTACATGAGGTGAACATAGAAACTGGATTGTTTTCGTATGTGGAATTGCCGAAACCTACCACTGAATAAAGGTTAAAGACTTTTTCTCTAATTTTAAAAACAAATTTTTTATGATTTCACTAATTTTTGAGTTAAGATAGATGCCTTTTAGCAGGCAATATATTGTTACATAAGCAGATTTCTTAATATGCTAAAGGAGTGTTTGCTGAACTTTTTGAAAATTAAGCAAGATAGACATTAACAGTCTTCACATCTACTAGAAATGAAAGGGCTCAGATAGTTTAATTTAGCACTACTCATCTTCCAAAGAAGATTATTCATGTGAATATCCTTGGTGAGCTCATTGTTGTCTGCAATAGAAGGCCTACATTTTCTTTTAGAGCTATAGAATCAAATGGCCCAACAAACTGATTAATAAGATTTTAATCTAGCAGCTAGCATGCTAATTAACTTGTCAAGTATGTACACAAATTCTCCAAACAAGTTATTTTTAAAAGTCTTTGCTTGTGTGTATGTACGATCGTAAATGCATGGAATACTTTGAAGCAATACACAAGAACGTCGGAAGGAACAATGGCTGGCTCCCTTGAGGGAGAAGTGGGCAGCTGAGGAGCAAAGGATGCAGAAGAGAGACTTTTTCATTATGTACTTTTTGTATTTTGAGTTCTGTGCCATGAGCATATATTAACTCTTCAAAACATATTTTCAAAAATTAAATCATTTTCTTGGGCAAGTACTAAAGCTCCCGTCCCTCTTGTTTCCAACCACACAGGGCTCATGGTTGTTCATTCATGCTGGGATTCTGTCTCAGTGTTTTTCAGATCACAAATCCACCCTAAAATCAAGGGGACTATGTTAAGATGAAATAAAATTATTTATTTCAGTCATACTAAAAAAAAGTTATCTTTGCACAAGATCCAACAAAGGAAAGTCAGAAAGGAGAAGGTAAAAGAAGGACAGGAAAGGAAAGGGGAACAAAAGAGAGCATTTGAGAAGGAAGGATGAGAGAAGAAAAGTAGGGAAAGATAAGCATTCTATCACTGTCCTATTGCTACGAAACTACTCTGGTCTGAAATCTCCTTTTCTTCCTACCCTTCTCCCACAAGGTCTGGATCTAGTTCAAGTCATTGTTGTCTCTCACCTGGTTGATGACCACAGACGTCTTTCTGTCTTTTTTGACTCCAGTGTTATCTGCTCAAACCTATCCTTCACCCGCCTGCCCCACCTTAAAACCCTTCAGAGCCTCTATACCATCTACACAATTCAGTTCCCTGCCTGCCTCTCCACCCCTAATTGTCATTTCCTCCTACTTTGTGGCTTGAACCTCTAGCAACACTCAACCACTGGTTTTTCCTTCAACAGTACATGCTATTTCTTATTCATCATGCTATTGCTTGTGCTGTTCACACACACACACACACACACACACACACACACACAATGCCACAGCTTTCCCTCCTATTAATGACATTATTTTATAATCAGCTGTTTGTGTAAGTGGTTTCCTCTCTCAACTGCAATATGCCTTATTCACATTGGTGTGATCAGGGACCACTATTTGACCTGGCACGTTGAAGATGCTCAATATATATTGGCTGACTTGAAAAAGAGAACGCTCTTGACTGAACTCTCTGTGATCCTAAGAAAGACATTTCACCTGCTACTTCCCTATTTGTTAAGTGGAAGAGCAAACTATACCTAAAGAACTTCTCTGTCCTGAGATTATCCATTAGTTATGACTTGCATTGTATCTAGAACCCAAAGATGTTAGTATCCATATCATAATATAATCATCGACTTCCTCAAATTTTTATTATGGAAATTTTCAAACATACTCAAAAGTACAGAGAATAATTCAGTGAACCTTAGGTGTCAACACCTTGTCAATTTTATTTCATGCATCCTCTTAATCACGCATGTTTAAAGCAAATCTCAATCATGGTAACATTTTTCCTGTAAACACTTCATTATGCTTATCTAATACATACAGACTTTTTAATATAACAACCATAACAATTATGACAATGAGTGACATTTATCTGTGATATTATAATCTATCTTAACATTTTTAATAATTGTATGAGGAAGTCAAAATCCCAAAACCATTTTCAGTATGTTTAAATAATTGGTGCCTCATTCTAGTTTGTGAACATTTCTCCTGACAGTAACTGGCCAATGTTCAGTGAAGATTAACAGTCTGCATTCTTGCAGAGGGCCAAGGACTGGGTGTTCAGGTCCAGCCTGAAGGGTATTAAAAGAACTTGGGGGAGGAAGTTTCAAACATCTTAGTTTGAACTAATGCTGTTAATCCCCCTACTCTCATAAGCACTAAATTTCTATCTATATTTTATGGGCAATATTATTCTTTCTACTTAAATTATCAAAAATAACCCCAGAGCAATAAAACTGTTCTGTCAAAATGATCATGCTTACCATGATTGTCACAATAATCCTTTTCTAAATACATGTAAGTTGTTTCAAATGGCTCAGGACACCCAGAGTCAATATTAGTTCAGTGCAGGAACTTTAAAAAAAGGAAAGTTGAAGTCAATGAATCTAATCATGGACAACCTGCTTCCCAGAATGAGCCTTAGACACAGCAGTTTCACTTTTGGAGTTACCTGCAACTCCCTGGAAGAATATGTTTGACTACCCGAGGAATATTAGCTAAAACCACCAAACAGGTGAAAGCTCTGTTGAGGCTGAACAGACAATTTTCCTTATAGAGATGTAAAATAATAGATGACAGTAAAGGAAATAAACCCATTTCCTTAAAAAAAATAGTGGGTTTGCTTATATAGTTGACCCTTGAACAACACAGGTTTGAACTGGCCTGTCCACTTACACACAGATTTTTCCAATAAACATATTGGAAAATTTTTTGAAGATTTGCAATAATTTGAAAAATACTCGCAGATGAACCACGTAGCCTAGAAATAACAAAAAAAAATTAAGAAAAAGGTAGATATCGGGCTTCCCTGGTGGCGCAGTGGTTGAGAGTCCGCCTGCCGATGCAGGGGACACGGGTTCGTGCCCCGGTCCGGGAAGATCCCACATGCCGCGGAGCGGCCGTGCCCGTGAGCCATGGCCGCTGAGCCTGCGCGCCCGGAGCCTGTGCTCCGCATCGGGAGAGGCCACAACAGTGAGAGGCCCGCGTACCGCAAAAAAAAAAAAAAGAAAAAAGAAAAAGGTAGATATGTCATGAATGTATAAAATATATGTATATAACATACAAAATATATGTTAATTTGACTGTTTATATTGATCGGTAAGTTTTCCAGTCAACAGTGAGCTATTAGTAGTTAAGTTTTAGGGGAATCAGAAGTTATAGGTGGATTTTCAACTGTGTGGGGAGTCAGAGGAGAGTGGTGTTGGTGCCCCTAACCCCTGCGTTGCTCAAGGGTCAACTGTATATATGAAAGACTGAGTACATGTAAGAAGAAAGTGAATGCCAACAGTCCAGCTGAATTCATCAACCATCAAAAAAAAATTGTACAATTTTCCACTGTTTCAAATCTGCAGATTTGTTCTGGTTACTCAGATTCTCTTTAGAGAATCTTAAAAAAAAAGTGTTAATGATGATAATTAACCCTAGTTAAAAAAAATCAGAAACTAAAATAATACCCTTGTACTTTGCTAATAGCCCCTAAAGAAAATAGCAACAACTAATCTGTCTTTGTTTTGTTTTTCCTTTGAGTATGTCAATATTGTTAACCACGCAAGTGTTCTGCTTGGTTTGTCACCAATGGATGCTAATCATCTTTCACTTTAGCAATAATGTTTTATATACACATACAAACATATATGCAAGTTGGCATGAAAAGAGAGGCAGTAATTAAATACTTTAAACTGCTTACACTTTGGAAGAAACATTAATGAACTATGCCTATGGTAATAATTTTGACTGTTTTTACATAATTTTCAAATTTGTTATTTTTGAAAGTCTACCTTTGAGAGATTCAATCTGCTCAGAGTTAAGCCATCAGGTTTGTAAGTTTATATACAATAAGAAAAACAAAGTGTGAAAGAACAATCTCTGGATTAGGGGAAATCTTTCATAACTATTACTATGGCCACAGCAAAGCTTTCTCTTTTTAGGTAGAATTTTGTAATTTTCCAGTGACATTTTAACTTATTTCATTTGGCTTCACAATTACCTACGAGTTGGGAAAAGCCCATTATCACCCATTGTTCTTTTCTGGGTTGCTGGGAATGCTATACACCTTGATCAGACGTGTGGTTCCATGAATGTATACACATGCAAAGTTCCATCCAGCCATACACTTACAATTTATGCAAGCTATACCTTAATAACAATATTTTAAAAGAATATGGTCAAAAGAATATTGGTCTAGTTCACCCAAATTGGGTGAACTAGAGAAGTTTTCATGTGTAACAGTGTTTAAGTTCTATTAAGGAAATGGTCAGTAGACCCTTTTTGCTGAAATAATATGGCTATTCAGTTAGATAAATAAATAAACTTTCCCTGAAGTGGTAAAAAATTTTATTGGCTACACCTTAGTAAACAAAATGCAAGATAATTTCCTAGTCTAGCAGTCAATGTCCACATCCCATTTAGGAGTAAGATAATGCACAAAGTGATCTCACTCTTTAAGGCAATACCCAATTATGTAAGTAGCTGCTCAATTAATAAATAGACCCAAACTAGTTGTTCCTTTTTTTCTTTGGGATTTAGCCGTTCCAACTCTTGCTCCCATGGACCACAAATTTGATCATGAATCAACACAATTGTTTTGCTTACTTAAATTGCATGAATTTATCACTCAGTTATTCAGAATTAAACTGGAGAAATTCATGGGGTGTGTTGGGTCACAGTATAATGAAATATCCATAGCTTTATGGTAGGGGGTTAAGTGGAGAGGGTTGACGGACATTTCAACATTGATTTGTCTTGTCCTTACAGGTCAGAGGATATTGAAAACTCAAATCACTTCTCCAGTGACAATATATGTGCCCAATATTTACTACAGCTCTCTATTTAGCAAACCATTACCTCAATAACTTGAGTGTAGAGAAAGATTTCAGAGAGATTACATAAGTACCTGCTATGGCTGACATAGGTTATCATAGCAAAGTATATTCCAGCCACATCTAAAGTATAGAAGAGTCACATAAAATCATACCTCATATGTACCAATGCTTACAGATCTCATAGGCCTTGGGCACAGGAGCTTATGTATTTTTGACCAGAGTTAGCAATACTCTAAGACAAAAAGGCACAAGTCTTTATAAATTGCATCTCCTTATGCATAACATCTTTAAAAGAGTATTGGTAGTATATTCAGTTACAAAATGCCTCTCTGTCCCAAGAGAATTCAGGAAGAAGGAGCCTACCTTGGGATTCTAAAAGGAATCTTAATCCAAATGACTTCTAGTCCTCTTGACTAGACTGTAAAAAATTCATCTATGGTAATATATGTGCAGAATTACCTATTGAGTCCTCATTGATATTTCATTAGGAATTTCTCATAGGCTGAAATACAACGTCTGGAAGTTATTGGGCTTCTTGATTTTTTTATTAATAATTCCAGATACCAACAATCAGAGAGCAGAATAAAATTATGGTCTTTTTTATGGCCCACTCATACTGTCAGTTTAATGTTGGTTGGTGTGATTTAAAATAATTTTAATGAAATAAATCAGACTTGCCCACAGTTCTTTCACTTCTTATAACAACAAAAAGAAATGAAAGACATTTTTGTTAGTTATTCCTTTATAGAATGGTTGAGATGTTAGAATCTACAGAAATAGTTTTGTGCTAGAGAGAGGAAGCAGGGCAAGATGAGAGTCACTTACAGGGCTACGAGCCACTGCCAGTGTCACCGTCACCTGTGACTTGATTTATTCTATGTGTGTGTGTGTGTGCGTGTGTGTGTGTGTGCACATGCGTGCACAAACAATATAGTTTTGTCTCATTATGACCCTATCAGATATCCTCTTTTGAGTCTCACTGAGTTTTTGTTGAAGCATCCACACATTTCAAGGGTATATCAACTAAAAGAGGATTAGATGAGTTGAATTAAATATGAGTTGTATACAGTGTTGGCATCTGAATTAACTCTCTTGGGCATTTATTTTTTACGAAACATCGTGATTGTAACCTCTCTGCTTAGTTTTTCATTTCACATATGCTTATGTAAAGTTTAGCAAGAATCAGAAAATTGTTTCTAACAGAACATCAGAATGATAAAAACTGTAATATACAGTTAGAAATATTATTTTCTCCAAGGTAGAAAAAAATCTTCTGGCACAAACTCAAAAGCTGCATTTTTTTGGCTTTTGTCTTAAGGTAGATCTGGCAGCCATGAGTTAAGGAAATAATTACGGGAAGGGTGCACAGGAATATAAACCAAGAGAGAAGAGACATGTAATACCTATGAATTACAACGTGTGTATGGTCAGCATTTTTATTTGTAGAGACGGTCTGACTATGCATTATCTGTATACAAATAAATATGGTCACAGTACATGTAAAATATTTATAAATTACTTGTCAGGTGCAAGTACTTATTTATATTTGATGTTTGTTGCTCCTATCACTACACAATCAAGGCACTTTAAGGAAGTTAAAAACACAAGTTAGTTTTAGCTGTATCTGTAATAAATTCAACTTCATAAAAGTAATTAATCCTACATCTGAAGTATAATTTTGGTAGATTGACTTCCTTTTTAAATAATGAATAAAAGTAACCACTGAAATATTGTTTACAAGTATCCAGGTTAAGATGGCAGAATACTATTTTATCATTTAATTTCCCTCGCATAAAATTTAGCAAAATGAGTGAAAACAAAAACCCACCAATAAAAGCAAATCAAAAAATGTTCACCAACAGTCACAAAACAAGAACAAGAGAATCACATAATGCAATTTAATAAACCAATCCAAAGAAAGAAACAAATGTTTCTGGAGGGGAAGGAAGAAGTGAACAAAACATGCTCTCAACAATGTCGTCAGCCTCAGAGAGAGCTTGTCAATGCTCCCTAACACAGTATAAATGGAGTAAAGAAAATTTAACTGTTATCTTTTTCTTTTGATTGAACACTACTGGAAAGTCTCCAGGGGAAAAGTGGGTGAAGTCAGGAAAAATGAACAAAAGGATACCTCTGATAGAAGTAAAGTCTCCAGGGTTTCACAGGGAAAGAATCCTACTTGACAGGGTCGCCCACTGAGTGGAGTGACCCTGGACTAGGACACAGGGCAGAGGGCAGAGGAGAGAGTACAGCCCTGAGTTCTAAGAAGGATTGCATGCCACTTTATCAGAGCTCTCTGACGTGCACAACCATCTCCACTCCTCCTAATTCTCTGGCTACACAAAATCATCTAGAACAAAAAATATTCAACTTTTAGAATCTAGCTTGGAGGTGCAAAAAAATGGATCCTGAAAATGCAGTGTGGTGTCGACCACTATAATTTTTAAAAGAAAATAAAAATGTGAACCCAGCCTCTCACATTATTAGCAAGATGAAAAGGTGTGAGTCCATCTTAGAGGAAAATATGAATACATCAGTTAAAACCAGAAGAAAATTCCTCACAGTTGCTACACTCTGTAAAATGACTCAGGAAAAGCACAAATTCAGTAAATCAGGCACTTAAAGACAAGTCTTCTTTTCAGCTCTAAGACCTGCCATCACATTGCAGGAGCTGAGCACACATGTGGGTCAGCTTAGCTCCACTCCTCTGTACATTTCTATACTGAATCACCGCCCACCTCCAGATTCTGATGTTTTAATATAATATTTCAGATCACAACAACCATAACCAACCAGAGGTTGTTATCTCCTACCCCCAATATTAGTCTTGTATCTCCACAGGACTTCTTGTCACTTGGCCTCTGCATTTTCTCTAATCTATCAGCCCCTCTTGTTCAACTCCCTACCCCACCCAGTTTAGATTCCATGAACCTAGAAATATTTTCTCTCTTGGTTTCTGAGTCCACTTTTTCTTGGTTTTGCTCTGTGGTATCTTCTGCCCTAGAACATTCTGCTACTATTATTTTAGAAGCGAGTCTTCCCTAAGGTTTTATTTCTGCCCTCTTCTATCCTCTCCATACGTGTTAGTTTCCTTTTGTCGCTGTAACAAATGACCACAAACTTAAACCAACATAAATTTATTCTTTTACAGTTCTGGGGAGGTTTGAAGTCCAAAATGAGCTTCATTGAGCTGAAGTCAAGGGGTCAGCAGGACTGTTTTTCTCTGGATTTTCTGAGGGAAGAAGCAGTTTCCTTTCCTTTTCCAGCTTCTATTGGCCACCTGTGTTTCTTAGCTTGTGGCCCCTTCCTCTACCTACAAAGAGTAGCACTTCAGTCTCTGTGTCCATCATCACATTGCATCCTCCTCTGACTTTGATCCCTCCTAGTCTGCCTTATAAGGAGCATTATATTACAGTACATTAGACCTGCCCACATAACCCAGGATAATCTTAATTTTAAAGGTTCATAATTTAATCACATCCACAAAATCCTTTTTGCATATTAACTAACAGTCACAGGTTCCAGGGATTAAGATGTAAACATATTGGGGAGGGACATTATTCAGCCCACTATACTGTGCATTGTTTTTGAGGTCTTAACTCCAAAGTCTTTAACTATAACTCTTATACTAAAGATTCTGCGGTTGGGACTTTTCTGCAAAGCATCAGCCCTGCCTATCCAATTCTTCCATATGAATATCCCACAAACACCTCAAACTCTAAAATATTCAGCGACATGTCTATCTTTTTGCATTTTATCTTAAAACTGTTTTCTCCTTTTTTGTATATTTAGGCTTTTCCTTCAATCTGCATCAATTTCATTAGAATGTAACCAGGGTTAAGGGTCCCCCTTCTCCCACTTCTGCCTGCTTCCTTGAAGAAGCCTTTCTGATGTCCTCTTAGTAGGTTAAACTTCTCTATATTATGCTTTCATAAAAGAGTGCTTTCATAGCACCATAAGCCGCTCCATCTCTAGTACTTAACACAGTATAATTTTACACAGTTATAGTTTTACATAAATTGATTGGTATGAATATTTTATTCATCTGTTTCCTCCATTAGACAAGAAGCTCCATTCAGGAATAAATGGTCTTATGCAATACTGTATTTCACTAACTTTACACAGATCCCGGGGCATAGAAAATGTTCAGTAAATATTTGTTAAATGAATGAATGAATAAGTGGTTGCACTCTGCCAGGAACTGTGCCAGGTGTTTGAGAAAAAATAATAAACCACACAAACACAAGCAGGTCCTCCTATTTTTCAAGCCCCTTTTAAAAAGAGTTTTGGGTTGATAATTTCGATTATCAGAGAGGTTACTGTAATACTTTAGTGTCTAAGAAATTAGTGCATAAACAAGAGTAGTATTTTTTCTTGTTCAGTTTCTTTGCTAAAGAATGCAAATGTACACTTCTCTTCATAGGGCATGCAAATATGGCCTTAGATTGAGTAAGACAATCTTTGCTCCTGAGCCAACACTTCCATATTTTGAGGAGAAAAAGGACATCAAAAACAATGTCTTTACAGTAAATGTTGCTTTTTACTACCATACGACCCAGCAATCCCACTACTGGGCATGTATACCCTGAGAAAACCATAATTCAAAAAGAGTCATGTACCCCAATGTTCATTGCAGCTCTATTTACAATAGCCAGGACATGGAAGCAACCTAAATGTCCATCGACAGATGAATGGATAAAGAAGATGTGGCACATATATACAATGGAATATTACTCAGCCATAAAAAGAAACAAAATTGAATTATTTGTAGTGAGGTTGATGGACCTAAAATCTGTCATACAGAGTGAAGTAAATCAGAAAGAGAAAAACAAATACTGTATGCTAACACATATATATGGAATCTGAAAAAAAAAAAAAGGTCATGAAGAACCTAGGGGTAAGACAGGAATAAAGACACAGACCTACTAGAGAATGGACTTGAGGATATGGGGAGGGGGAAGGGTAAGCTGGGACGAAGTGAGAGAGTGGCATGGACATATATATACTACCAAACATAAAATAGATAGCTAGTGGGAAGCAGCCGCATAGCACAGGGAGATCAGCTCCGTGCTTTGTGACCACCTAGAGGGGTGGGATAGGGAGGGTGGGAGGGAGACGCAAGAGGGAGGGGAGATGGGGATATATGTATATGTATAGCTGATTCACTCTGTTATAAAGCAGAAAGTAACACACCACTGTAAAGCAATTATCCTCCAATAAAGATGTTTTAAAAAAATGTTGCTTTTTGATAATTTATGGAATCCTTAATCTCAGTGCTTCAAGGTTTCCCAGAGCTGGAGTTGTGATTAGCAATAGTCTAGCCATTTTTTGATGCTCACCTGACTTTGTAATAGGAAACCAGGAAGAGACAGGTGGTCTTCATGATCACTCCGCCTTCCGGTAAACCCACAACTGTGGCATGAGGTCTTCTAATTTAGTTATAAAAATAACACAAATAGAAAGAAAAGCTACTGCCCCCAACCTGAATAGCTTCAGTTCAAATAATATTCATGATCATTAAGAAAATACAAGGCTCCAGAACACAATCTTTTATAAGAACACTTGTTGATAACTTTGATAGCCTATCTTCATTCAGCCTTTTGAATAATTAAATTTTGAAAGAAAATTTCATTTATCATATTTTTTTTTGAAAATTAGCTAGCAATAGATAAATTAGAAAAGATCCTGGCAGTGAAAGAAAATGCAGACATCAGAAACTTATAAAGTTGGAAAAAACACATTCCTGAAATCAGATTTCATTATAAAAAATGTCCTACAACGCAAACAGGGTTGTTTCTAATAATGAATCTGTCAACGGCAGTTACTGACAATAATTTGCAAAACCCTTATTTGCCTATTTTATACATAACAGCTCCTTGAGTAAAGAGCCTTCATTTTCCTAAGAGGAAAATCAATCGAATCTACAGATTGAACTTATGTTTTCTGTTTTAGGGTGCAATTCATCCTCAGCTTCTGTAACGTCTTTGGTACAATACATAATCTTGATCAGTTGGTGGCGATTAACATATAATAATTACATTCGAAAACATCTATGTGCTCTGAATGGGGCCTTGTCAACAGCTGATGGAACTTTTAACAGCTGATAGAACCCAGCCAGCTGCAGGACTTTCCCATCTACAAGGCCTGCTAATCTTCAGCTTCCAAGATTGTATACCTCGGGGCCTCTTTATGGTTTCACTACCTCTAGGTACTTGAAGAACGTGGTCAAGATTTACTTACTGGAAATGTGGACCTGCTTGACTTTGACTGTAATGTAGGGCTTACTGCCCTCTTCCTACTTGCTAGACCAAGAATTCAACAAACGGCCATTGCATCCTTGGTAAGTCTAGTCAAACCCTCTCCATCTTCTCATAAGGCAGTAAGATTTCACTATAAGACCTGCCTCAACTTCCCATTGATAAATACTCTTCTTTGAATTGGAGAAACTCACAAGGCACAGGGGCACTTTTTGTTTTCAATTTCTAACTCACATGAACATTTGACAATATTTGTCTAAAGATAATAAGGTTATACGTTTTTTCTGGCTTTTCAAATTGAAATTAATAAATGATGTCTTTACTTGATTAAATCTTAAAACCAATTAATACCAAATAGTTCTTGTGAAATTAGTCAGATTCCATAATTGGAAAGAAACTTGTACGTGTGATAGCACAATTCAATATTTATGAAGATTTTTTTTCTATGACTAAAGAGATACCTGTTAATGGGTTTCTAAAAATAAGGAGATTCAGTAATTATCACTTAAAAAACTCATTATCTGTTTCAGAATTTTACCAGTCAAGCTCTTTATCATTTCTAATTCAGAATTAGAGGAGGGTGGAGAGAAATTGTAGTCACTTTTCATAAAAGTGGCCCACAACCTGATGTGAGTTTTCCAAAGGTATGATGGAGTAACGATGGAGGTTGTTTTTGCTTTTGCAAAAAAAGCCTTCATTTAAATTACCTAAGCCAGTACCAAATTTTTTTCAATGCTATTTTAGTCCTTTCCCTTGCTGCCACTTCACTGTTTTACAAGTAATGATAAATGTGATAGTGAGTAATGACATCTATTCATGGAAAATGTGAAAGGTCTGAAGTTACAGGACTTTTCATTAGGAAAATGTGTCTCTAGCAGAGGCAGGCACCTTGAGTTAATCAACCCAGCTCCAATTCTGTAAAAGAAATAAATTTTCTTTAAATTTTATTGAGTCCCCATTTCTTCCTCCCCCCCCTCCTTATCACTTCAGTCCTATTAACTACACACACTTTTTCACGGTAGTTTAAGTGTAAAGAAATGTTTCAACTCTTATTTTTATCCATTAAAATGCAAATGATGTAGGGCTTTCTGATTGTTTAATCCCCTGGGAGCTTTTGGATATGCAACATTGAGTACATGTTTTCAAAGTGAATTCTTCTATATCCTTCATCTTCTCCCTTCCAATATGCAGAACATAATGAATGATTAGTGTTGAGCCAGGAAAGCAAGATGTATGTAGAGATTAAAAATGACCTTGTTTTCTTGGTCTCCATTTGAGAATAGTTGTATGATGCACAGAGGCCATTTTACAAACTTGAGGTTGCACAGGTTATTTCTATAGTTCTCCCATATCAGGATTTCAAAGTTATTTATCTCTAAACTGACATTGGTAGTAGACTTGAACTCCAGCTAAGAAACTAGTACCTGTGTAATTAATGTAAGAAAAATGATCCACCATGAAAGTCTGTTGGTTTTAGAAATATAAAAATAGAGTTTTATATGGGCTTCCCTGGTGGCGCAGTGGTTGAGAGTCTGCCTGCCGATGCAGGAGACACGGGTTCATGCCCCGGTCCAGGAAGATCCCACATGCCGCGGAGCGGCTAGGCCCGTGAGGCATGGCCGCTGAGCCTGCGCGTCCGGAGCCTGTGCTCCGCAACGGGAGAGGCCACAGCAGTGAGAGGCCTGTGTACCGCAAAAAAAAAAAAAAAAAAAAAAAAATATATATATATATATAGTTTTATGAAATAAAATTCACATGTTATAGCAAGACAAGAAAAAATTTTCTCTGCCTTTTGGCCTCCTCTCTCCCTCCTGTTTTGCATTGTCTATCAACTATAAAGAGCAACATTCTCCTGCCATCAAGACAAGTCCTTAAAGATAACAATCCTTCGTGATCTTGTAAGGGCCCATGATGACACTTAGATCTAGTTTAGGTAAACTGTCAATAATATGTCATTTAATATACAGCCTTCAGTCTCAAAAAACTTATATAACTGTGCCTTGACTTCTAACAGGCGGAACAGCATCTCAGAGCTTTCTGAGATGCTGTTCCTAGGTTATAAGCTTCAATTTGGCTTGAATACAGTTTTCCATTTCTTTCTTAGAATGACTGATTAATTTTTTTGTTGACAATTCTTGTCAGAAGTTTACTGGAAATAAAAAAGAGTTATTAAACATTTGAATGCCAAGCATTTACTCTTAAAAATATCTACATAATACCAATATTATAGCATAATATTCAAAATATAAAATACTAATAATATCAAATTTAAATTGCTCCAAAAGGAATGGAATTAATTTATTTATATCACAAAGATAGGTAACAATCTTTTTTAGATACAAATACATTTTTTTTTTCTCAATGAGCTTCTTAACTTTCACAGAGTAATATCAACATGCCTTTTTAAGGTGACTTACCTTTATCCAAATATCCCTTTCTGCAGACTCCCAGCAAAACACTACACTATCCATCAACAGTATCTTCCCTTTCTCCTCTCTCTTCCAGGAATACTTAACACCCAGGCCACAATGTGCCATCTAGGCTTAGCTCATTCCATGCTCCATCAAAATATATCTACTTCGTATCTCATATCTTCAAGTCTCCAGTCAGTATAATAAACTAATCTACTTCTGAAGTTAATATTTGCATAGATAAACATATTACTCCATGTAACATATGGAGGGAAGATGGTTAAAAACCATAAATCCACTCTCATGGTAAGAATGTCAGGAAGGCTAATGTGAGAGGTATTGATATTTAGTACCTTAATGAACTCTTTTTCTGCTTCTGGAATTGCCTGCTGTAATTAGCTTTCTACTCTCCCAGAAAGAAAGATCCACTCTGAAATGTGGCTATTCAAGAAACATATTCCCAAACCAATGGCAATAGCCAAACCAGTAGGCAATATTATCCATCATGACTCTTTTTGTGAAAATCATATCAAACATGGGTTCTTGGATCTGCCTAAGATATTTCATTTTCCCTGAACTTGTTTTCATTTTAACTATTAACTGTCAAAAACAAGATAAAGTTCCACCTAACTTACTTTTGAGCATAAAATTCATTTTTTACTCCCTACAAGTAACACTTCAGCATAACCATGATCAACACACTCCTCTTTTCTGATCTCTGGACCTGATTACAAAAAAGCTTTTTCTCTTCAGACCCATGTGACCATCTTGTAATTATCGTATTCCCAGTAAATAGATATTAACCTCAGTGTTTACCTAAATAAGTTTGTGGCCACTTGCAGAACCTATTATGTAAAGATCTCCACAATTCTCTGCTTGTCTAAAAATTACACTTCAAAGGCTTTTGGTTCAATCAGCTCCAAAACATTACTTCTAACTTCAAAATTCATCCCTTCTTTTTGGAGGGAGAAGATGATAAGATAGGTTATTTCTATTTCTGCGAGTCAAAAGATTTATTTGGCCATTTGACAAAGGTAACAGAATGTTGCTCCCTATTTGAAAATAGGGAGGAATTTTGCAAAAGCATTGGAAATTTCAATTAATTAAAATTTCTTTTAATCTAAAAAGATTTTAATTCAAATAAAATAACTGATTAAATAACACGAATTTAATTCCTCCTATAGTTTGAAAAGCACTGTTTTTATATGCTAAGTACTTTAAAGCAGTTCACATTATAAAGCATTCAAAGGCTTAAAGCAAAGACTAAATGGAGCATGTCTGTAAAAGCAGCAACTGGCCTTGAATATAAATGTGGTCTTAAATAAAATTATGTTATATGCTGCAAATTGAGAAATATTAAATATTTACATAAAATTATATAATCTATTTTTTACTTATTTTCTTCCTTATATACTTTACCAATTCAGAATTTTTTAGAAGCCCAATTTAACTCTATGCCTATGTCATTTTATTATGAAAAGGAGGCTACATGAAACAAATAAGTGAAACAAGTTTCTGTTCTTCATACACAAACAAGAGCTTTCATAATACACTGGAACCCTCTAGAAACAAATTATGCCTTTCCTGTTTAAGATGCAAGGATGAAGAGTAAAGTGAAGGTTCCTAAAAATGAGTCTTTATATCTTATATACCTAGAAGTGTGATCCAATACTCTATCCACAAGAGATGTGTAGAGGATTCATAATAGAGACACAGAAAGCCAAGCACTTAAAAAAAATTTAACATGCCAAAATTTCAAAAGCCCTTCTGACACTTAACCAGGGCCATAGGAGTGATGCATTTACAGACACTATACATTCAGAATCTGAAGAAATTCAGTAATACTACATGGATTTCTGATGTATTACAATTTTCCCTTTGCTAAGGCTTTAAGGTTAATTAATGCACGTTAGGTTTGTTGCCTGAGCTTGTAGGCCTATTGCTCTCCCATCTATATTTAATTGGACTTTGAACTAGAAGCTAAATTGGTTTTGTAATTTTTCACAATTTGCTTTACTGTGTATATATGATCTCCCTAAAACATATGAGTGTACTGATGGCTGGGATGGTATCTTTCGGGTTTTGGGCACTACCCAATTGCATTAGAACCATACAGTGCTCCTGGTGCAGGCATCATGGTGATTCATCAAGACTAAATCAGGAAACTAAGCCATTAATTGGCTCCATGACCCTGGACCAGTCATCTCACCTTTCAAGGCTCCTGGTGCTTCTAACGTAAAATGAGATGATTACACTTTTTCTAAGAAACTTTCCAGGTATAAAATCCCATGATGCTTAATTAAGGAAGCAAGTACAGGAAGGGATAATATGAATGTGTGGGAAGGAGCTCCTAGTTCAAAATTTGGGAGTGAAACCCAAATTCAAAGGATAAACTGCCAAATCCTTGGCAAAACTATTCAAGCATTTGAAAACCAGAGAGAGCATTGTGGAAAACCAAGCTGAAAGCAGAGAGAAATCTACTCTCTAAAGATAGAATGGTGTGGATCTGGATTCATAAATTGGATGCTTCTCTTGAGTGAATGCATTCTCCAACCATGTGCAGTCTGGCAAAAAGCCTGATGTGTCAAACAGTAAGACAAACTGGACAGAACAGCTGAAAACTAGGAAAATGCCTAGAAATACGAAAACAACAGAGAGATGATCCTAATCTCTTCCTAGATCCTCATCCCCAAATTTGGCAGACATAGAGGAAACCAACAGGGGCATAGTCTGGAAAAGCAGCAGTAGGAAGGCATAAGAACAGGGTAGATAGATAAGCAGCTGTATATCATGAGGAACAGGAAGTGGGAAAGTTTGCAGATTGATCCAGGCAACTAAACACCATAGTAGAACAAAAATCTAATTTCATAAGAATATGATGAATCGAGAGCAGCTACAATGTATTATCTATGATATGCATATTTCAACCTCAAATTAATCTATATACAGAAAACCAGGGAAGTATGAAGCTATACTCAGGAAAAGAAGGCAGACAATAAAACAGACTCTGGTCTCAGATGTTAGATTAACAGGCAGATTGCAAAGTATCTACTATAAATATATTCAAAAATAGAAAATATGCTTAAATAACTGAATAAAAATGCTATCAATGGCTAAACAGTTAATCTAAGCAGAGAAATTATAGAACTAAAAATTATAGTTATTAAAATAAAAACTTCTTTAGATAGGCTCAATAGCAAATTAGACATAGCAGAAGAAAGCATTAGTGAACCTGAAAATAGATCAATATAAGTTTCCTGCTTTGAAGACTAGAAAGAAAAAAGATTAAAGAAACTCAGAATACCATCTATCCTGTAGAATGTTCTATGTGCATTTGAGAAGAATGTGTATTCTGCTGCTGCTGGATAGAATATTCTGTATATGTCTATTGGGCTCATTTGATCTAAATTATGGTTTAGATATAAGTCCAATATTTTCTTGTTTTTCTGTCTGTATGATCTACCTATTATTGAAAGTGGGGTATTGAAGTCCCCTACTATTATTGTATTGTTGTGTACTTCTCCCTTCAAATCTGCTGGTATTTGCTTAATATACTTATGTGCTCTAATGTTGAGTGCATATATATTTATAACTGTTATATCCTCTCGATGAATTGACCCCTTTATCATTATATAATGACACTCTTTGTCACTTGTTACCATTTTTGACTTAAAGTCTATATTGTCTGATATGAATAGCTGCCTTTGCTCTCTTGATTTCCATATGCATAGACTATGTTTTGTTTTCTCTTCACTTTTAGCTATGTGTATCCTCAAAGCTTGAGTTGCTTGTAGGTAGCATACAGTTGGGTCTTGTTTTTAATCCATCCAGTCCATCTATGTCTTTTGATTGGAGAATTCAATACATTTACATTTAGAGAATTATTGATAGGTAGGAACTTCTAATGTTATCAATTGTTTTCTGTCTGTTTTGTAGTTCCCTTGTTCCTTTCTTCCTCTCTTGTTGCCTTCATCTCTGAATTGATGATTTTCTGTAGTTGTATGCTTTGATTTCCTTCTCTTTATCTTTTATGAATCTATTGTAGGTTTTTGCTTTGTGGTTATTATTTGGCTTACATCTTATAATATAGTCTATTTTACACTGATAACAGCTGAACTTTGATTTCATACAAAACTTTACATTTTTGCTTCCTCCTTTTATGTTTTTGATGCCACAATTGACTTCTTTTCGTATTGTGTATTCATTAACAACTTATGGTAGCTCTAGTTATTTTTAATACTCTCACCCTTTAACCTTTATACTAGAGTTAAGTGTTTAACATTTTACCGTATTACAGTATTAGAGTATTCTGAGTTTGCCTATAAACTTACCTTTACCAGTGTGTTGTATATTTTCATATATTTTCATGTTACTAATTTCAGAGGATCCATGGCTGAGGTGTTACCAGTGGCTCATGGATGGGCTTCTTGATGGAGTCCATGCAGTTAGTGGGATCTATGTCCATTTAATGCCCTCCAAAAGAGTCCTAACTGCTGCTCTCCCAGCCTCTTCCAGCCCCCCAGTCATGCAGCTCATAATTCAGTAATCTGGATGGGGAGAGAAAGAAATGAGCTCCTTTGGCAGCAACACACACAGCTGGGGAAGCCAGGTGCTCTCTCACATGCTCCCTCTTTCCCCTGTGAGAGAAAACATGGGCCAATTAGATCTTTCTTGGCCTGAGCTGTGTTGCCTTGGGGTAAGAGGGCTGTGAGTAAAGTCAAGCTATTCCTTTTACCCAATCTTATTTGTCCAGACTTGTAACTTTTTGCTCCACCAATGCACTGGAACTTCTCCTCTGGAAAGCTGGACTTCTACAAAGACTCTCTCGTCTGTGGGTGATTGTCTAAGACAGTGTTTTCCAGGGGCTCCTGGACCACAGCTGAGGGGCTAGAGTTGGTTCAAAGGTCACTACAGGATCCACAACCAGGACCAAGATCTATCTGTCTATTGCCCAATGCATGGGTCAGCAAGACTCTGCCTAGGTCCCTTGGCATATGGTGCTGGATCCCAGAAGCCCCACAAAGGCACTTTTGTCAATGGATAGATGCCAAACTTTTGTTGTTGAGTTAGGGGACAAAAATGAGGGATGTTTTATGCCTCCATGATGCTGATGTCACTCTGAGTCCAGGGTTTTCATTGGGGGCTGGATACATTGGCACTTTCTCCCTGCACGATTAGCTATGATTTCCAAGCTCCCAGAAGAATAGCAGGTATTTACTATAACTCTCATTGTTTGCACAAACAATCTAGGTAAACAGGTACAGCCAGGTTCAGAGCCCTAGGCACATAAAACAGCATTATTATTTAGTAACATGGGGAAAATTCCAGTCAAGTTTTTATGTGACAGCCTCAACTAGCAAGCACTTCAAAGAGCAACATCAGACCTACTGTATTAACTCTTTCCTACACAGTCACCCTGACACTGCTTCTAAACCCCAGCTGTGGCACTTTCTTCCATAGCTGCAGTTACATCTTGTTTGAATTTCCCCTAAAACTCACAGAAATAGCCTCATTACATCCTCTGCAGAGAAACCAGGCATCAGCAAACCAGCTCCATCTCCTGAGATGTCTGAGTTTCACCTCCACAAGTCTCTTCCTTAAAGCTTTTAAAATTTAGTAATTCCAACCTCTTCTTTGTTCACCTAGACCTAGAAGTGGTCACTGCTTCCTGCAATTGCTATTTTCACAACTTTGTTTTTGGCATTTCTTTTATTTTCTTTTGAGTTAATTAACAACTTCATGCTTAGCTTAAAAATCTTTATATGAAATTATATCTGTTCAGATGCCTACTGTGGCTTTTGTTAAACCCTGACTGATAGAAGAGCAGAGACCATCTTCCTTTGGCAGATGAGGTTAACAAGCAAGAACCAACAGGATTTGTTGATTCATTACTCATTATTTTTCTTTTTTGGCACCTGGTTTGTGGTGAGGCAGCTGTGGCAATGGTAGCAAGAACAGTAGTAGCTGCAAATTTACTGACCTTTGATGACACCGGTGTTGGGTGAACTTGAAACCAAATTTCAGCATCAACCCCCCCTCCCTGACCCTAATCCTATCCTCCAACCCTTCCAATAATTTTTCAAGTGCCTATTAGGTTTATTCCTCCTTGGAATGTCTAAAGTGATTTCTGATTTCTGTACTAAAGTCTGATAGATATAGGCTATTTATTAAAAGACTATAGGAAACAGTATATTCAATAGTGAAACTTTTAAAATATTCCCCATAAAATCAGGCATGAAATGAATATGCTCACTCTGATCATTTCAATTCAACATTGTGTAGGAGGTATTAGACCCAAAGAATTAAGTGGAAAATAATTAGTAAGAATGACACAAAACTAATTATTTGCAATTGACACAACTAGTTACATAAAATCCTCAAATCTAGCTTATATGGAAAATTTAAATGTACCAGAAATGTCACTGTAGCCATATTGCATTTGACACTACATTGTATCTACTTTTATAAGACAGAAAAATGTTTTTGAAATATTTTGGTGACTTTTTTTTCAAAACTAGATGAAATTCATAATAATCAATAACTTAGGAAATCCAATAAGAGTTTATTCTTAAATGGTTACAGTTGATGGGATAGAGCCTTGAACTAATTGCACAAAAGGAATTGTACCTATAAATTTGTCAGCTAGCTTGATTCACTAGAACACAGTTAGAAAACAGTTTTCCAACTACTTTGATTTTCAGAACAACTATGATCTTGGCCCTTAAGACTTAGTTAACGTAGTTGAGCTTTAATGGATAACTTGAAATTGTAGAACCATAAAATTTTATAGAAACTGAGTACCAAAAGAGAACAATCTGTTATGATCACAGTCACTGCACATAGGAATTTTAACTCAATGCTGAAATCTTTCTCTCAGCCACAGCTTACATATATGGCCACTGCAAAGGTGCACCTCCATGACATTTTCCTGAATTCCCTCAAATAGGAGTTTCTGTGGTTATTCTCTTTAGGTAATTGCAGCTTCCAGAATAACCTCAGGTCACTGAAATGCCCTGCTTCTGCAAACAACCCATTATTAGTCAGATTCCATCATGAAAATCCATCCTGCTACAGCTGTGGAGATGTGACTTTATGATTTTGGAGGAAAAAATGCAAAGAGGTATCCAGTGGATCTCCGTGGTGAAAATGATACTGTATGGGCACATTTTATAAACCGCACTTATTAAAAATTGCCTTCACCCCTTGGTTCTCTTCATCTTCCTCTGCCTCATGAAACTCTTCTAGGGAGTCACATATATGTTGGGTGACAATAAATGAATAACCTTTGTTCTTAAAAAATGTAAACTTCTACTGTTCTTCTATGACCATTGTCTCCATCAAGGTCCAGTAAGAGGATAAAAAAATATACCAGGCATTGAACAGAAAGAATTTAATATTAGGAATCATCAACTAGGTATAAAGTTGTGAACTAAGTAATTGAAAAATAAAAAGAAAGAAAGAGGCAGCAACTGCAGGAAGCAGATACTATCCCTATGGCTGAAAGAACAAAAGGAAAAGGTTAAACTTACTAAAATTTAGAAACTTAGGTGTGGGATGGGGGAGTCCTGAAGAGCTGAAACTCAGACCTTTGAAGGGAGGTTCTGGTTTAGTTACTCAACGGGTACTAGTGTCTCTGAGCTTAGGGGAGAGACCCCAAGTGGCTGGGGCCTGAACCTCAGAGGCTGGGACTCTGTTGGTTGATGGTGGTGACTGTAATAATGACCCAATGAGGCTCGTTCCACGAGAGTTGAAAGAGTGCAAACTGAACTCAGCTGCTGCTACCCAGGGAAGAACTGCCTGCTGCTGCTCGATGAAGAAGCATTGCCAAGGTTATGCTCAGGGAACTGAGAGTAGACAGGAAGCCAACAGGAAGTACACAGAAGGGCAGAGTCCCTGTTTTCTTCTCCAGCTTTAGTCTCCTTCCTCTGCCCCCCGTGGTAGAGTCTAACAGCGAGTCAGCTGGTCAGTAGAAGTAAGGTTTGCAGAGTTCCAGCTTCAGCATCACGAAGCAAGTACAGAAGGGTGATTTGGAGCTGAGAGACAATTGCTTAGTAACTGGCACAACCATCCACAGAAGACACTTCCGAAATAACTGCAAATTAACTCATGATTACAGTTACACTGTGGTTAACGGATAAACTGCCTATGAAGTTTAGTAGCTTGCTAAGAAGTTACATTAACTCAACATAGCCTCACAGTTTTAACAGTAGAGAAAAAAATAAAAATTCAAATTCCAATCCCTGTTTATTTTGTGATACAAGAAGATTCACTACGCATCTGGCTGTCTATTTCTGATTTTTGTTTGAAGAATACTGAACCAGTCTATGACTTCCAAGAGTAAAAACTATAAAATGAATTTGACAAATACTTATCAAACATTAAAAAACCTGAGGAGTTGTGGTCCTTTAAGCCAGACCAAATAAAGTTAGTCTCAGATGATGTTTGTTAAAAACGTACTCACTCCCAACCCTCTCCCCAGACCCAAAATAAACTAAATGACTACTAGAATTTCTCACTTCTGCTTACGTCAAAAAATCAAACCTGGATCTGGTCAGTGTGTGAAAATATATGTTGCTGTATCCTGTTGGTGAGAATTTCATTCACATTTCTATGCAGGGGGACAGTTTGACTATTATGCATCACAATCCTCTAAAATACACTTTATTCTTTTTGACAGAAAACTCATTTCTAAAAATTTACTCCAAGGAGATAATCACATGCTTATAAAATAGATTTAGCCCAACATTGTTCTTATCAGTGTTGTTTAAAATAACATAGAACTGGGACTTCCGGGAAGATGGCGGAAGAGTAAGACGCGGAGATCACCTTCCTCTCCACAGATACACCAGAAGTACATCTACGCGTGGAACAACTCCTACGGAGCACCTACTGAACGCTGGCAGAAGACCTCAGACCTCCCAAAAGGCAAGGAACCCCCCGCGTACCTGGTTAGGGCAAAAGAAAAAACTAAACAGAGACAAAAGGATAGGGACGGGTCCTGCACCAGCGGGAGAGAGCTGTGAAGGAGGAAAAGTGTCCACACACTAGGAAGCCCCTTCGCGGGTGGAGACTTCGGGAGGCGGAGTGGGGGAGCTTGGGAGCCGCGGAGGAGAGCACAGCAACAGGGGTGCGGACGGCAAAGCGGACAGATTCCAGCGCAGAAGATCGGGCCGACCGGCACTCACCAGCCGAGAGGCTTGTCTGCTCGCCCGCCGGCCGGGGCGGGCGGGACTGGGAGCTGAGGCTCCGGCTTTTGTCGGAGCGCCGGGAGAGGACTGAGGTTGGCGGCGTGAACACAGCCTGCAGGGCGTTGGTGCGCCGCGGCTGGCCGGGAGAGAGTCCGGGGAGGGGTCTGGACCTGCCGAAGAGGCAAGAGACTTTTACGTCCCTCTTTGTTTCCTGGTGCACGAGGAGAGAGGATTAAGAGCGCTGCTTGAGAGGGCTCCAGGGACGGGCGCGAGCCGCGGCTAAGATTGCGGAGCCCAGAGACGGACATGGGACGCTGAGGCCGCTGCTGCCACCGCCAGGAGGCCTGTGTGCGAGCACAGGTCACTAGCCACACGCCCTTCCGGGGAGCCTGTGCAGCCCGCCACTGCCAGGGTCCCGGGATCCAGGGACGGCTCCCCCGGGAGAGCGCACGGCGCCCTCAGGCTGCAGCGTCACGCCGGCCTCTGCCGCTGCAGGCCCGCCCCGCACTCCGTGACCCTCCCTACCCCCGGCCTGGGTGAGCCAGAGCCTCCGAATCAGCGGCTCCTTTAACCCCGTCCTGTCTGAGCAAAGAACAGACGCCCTCCGGGGACCTACACGCACAGGCGGGGCCAAATCCAAAGCTGAGCCCCTGGGAACTGTCAGAACAAAGAAGAGAAAGGGAAATCTCTCCCAGCAGCCTCAGAAGCAGTGGATTAAAGCTCCACAATCAACTTGATATACCCTGCATCTGTGGAATACCTGAATAGACAACGAATCATCCCAAATTAAGGAGCCCTGTGGATGAAAGGCTCTTGGTGCTGCAGCCAGGAGTCAGTGCTGTGCCTCTGAGGTGGGAGAGCCATCTTCAGGACACTGGTCCACAAGAGGCCTCCCAGCTGCACATAATATCAAACAGCAAAAATCTCCGAGAGATCTCCATCTCAACGCCAGCACCCAGCTTCACTCAACGACCAGCAAGCTACAGTGCTGGACATCCTATGCCAAACAACTAGCAAGACAGGAACACAACCCCACCCATTAGCAGAGAGGCTGCCCAAAATCATAGTAAGTCTACAGACACCCCAAAACACACCACCAGACGTGGACCTGCCCACCAGAAAGACAAGATCCAGCCTCATCCACCAGAACACAGGCACTAGTACCCTCCACCAGGAAGCCTACACAACCCACTGAACCAACCTTAGCCACTGGGGACAGACACAAAAAACAACAGGAACTACGAACCTTCAGCCTGCAAAAAAGGAGACCCCAAACACAGTAAGATAAGCAAAATGAAAAGACAGAAAAACACACAGCAGATGAAGGAGCAAGATAAAAACCCACCAGACCTAACAAATGAAGAGGAAATAGGCAGTCTACCTGAAAAAGAATTCAGAATAATGATAGTAAGGTTGATCCGAAATCTTGGAGATAGAATGGACAAATTGCAAGAATCAGTTAACAAGGACCTAGAAGAACTAAAGATGAAACAAGCAACGATGAACAACACAATAAATGAAATTAAAAGTACTCTAGAAGGGATCAATAGCAGAATAACTGAGGCAGAAGAACGGATAAGTGACCTGGAAGATAAAATAGTGGAAATAACTACTGCAGAGCAGAAAAAAGAAAAAAGAATGAAAAGAACTGAGGACAGTCTCAGAGACCTCTGGGACAATATTAAACGCACCAACATTCAAATTATAGGGGTTCCAGAAAAAGAAGAGAAAAAGAAAGGGACTGAGAAAATATTTGAAGAGATTATAGTTGAAAACTTCCCTAATATGGGAAAAGAAATAGTTAATCAAGTCCAGGAAGCACAGAGAGTCCCATACAGGATAAATCCAAGGAGAAATACGCCAAGACACATATTAATCAAACTGTCAAAAATTAAATACAAAGAAAACATATTAAAAGCAGCAAGGGAAAAACAACAAATAACACACAAGGGAATCCCCATAAGGTTAACAGCTGAGCTTTCAGCAGAAACTCTGCAAGCCAGAAGAGAGTGGCAGGACATATTGAAAGTGTTGAAGGAGAAAAACCTGCAACCAAGATTACTTTACCCAGCAAGGATCTCATTCAGATCTGATGGAGAAATTAAAACCTTTACAGACAAGCAAAAGCTGAGAGAGTTCAGCACCACCAAACCAGCTCTACAACAACTGCTAAAGGAACTTCTCTAGGCAAGAAACACAAAAGAAGGAAAGGACCTACAATAATGAACCCAAAACAATTAAGAAAATGGGAATAGGAACACACATATCGATAATTACCTTAAATGTAAATGGATTAAATGCTCCAACCAAAAGACACAGATTGGCTGAATGGATACAAAAACAAGACCCATATATTTGCTGTCTACAAGAGACCCACTTCAGACCTAGAGACACATACAGACTGAAAGTAAGGGGATGGAAAAAGGTATTTCATGCAAATGGA
Organism: Lagenorhynchus albirostris; assembly: GCF_949774975.1. NCBI lineage: Eukaryota > Metazoa > Chordata > Mammalia > Artiodactyla > Delphinidae > Lagenorhynchus > Lagenorhynchus albirostris. The sequence goes on from NC_083099.1 coordinate 117,606,503, forward strand.
AACCAAAAGAAAGCTGGAGTAGCAATTCTCATATCAGACAAAATAGACTTTAAAACAAAGACTATTAGAAGAGACAAAGAAGGACACTACATAATGATCAAGGGATCGATCCAAGAGGAAGATATAACAATTGTAAATATTTATGCACCCAACTTAGGTGCACCTCAATACATAAGGCAAATACTGACAACCATAAAAGGGGAAATCGACAGTAACACATTCATAGTAGGGGACTTTAACACCCCACTTTCACCAATGGACAGATCATCCAAAATGAAAATAAATAAGGAAACACAAGCTTTAAATGATACATTAAACGAGATGGAGTTAATTGATATTTATAGGACATTCCATCCAAAAACAACAGAATACACATTTTTCTCAAGTGCTCATGGAACATTCTCCAGGATAGATCATATCTTGGGTCACAAATCAAGCCTTGGTAAATTTAAGAAAATTGAAATTGTATCAAGTATCTTTTCTGACCACAACACCATGAGACTAGATATCAATTACAGGAAAAGATCTGTAAAAAATACAAACACATGGAGGCTAAACAATACACTACTTAATAATGAAGTGACCACTGAAGAAATCAAAGAGGAAATCAAAAAATACCTAGAAACAAACGACAATGGAGACACAACGACCCAAAACCTGTGGGATGCAGCAAAAGCAGTTCTAAGGGGGAAGTTTATAGCAATACAAGCCCACCTTAAGAAGCAGGAAACATCTCGAATAAACAACCTAACCTTGCACCTCAAGCAATTAGAGAAAGAAGAACAAAAAAACCCCAAAGCTAGCAGAAGGAAAGAAATCATAAAAATCAGATCAGAAATAAATGAAAAAGAAATGAAGGAAACAATAGCAAAGATCAATAAAACTAAAAGCTGGTTCTTTGAGAAGATAAACAAAATAGATAAACCACTAGCCAGACTCATCAAGAAAAAAAGGGAGAAGACTCAAATCAATAGAATTAGAAATGAAAAAGGAGAGGTAACAACTGACACTGCAGAAATAAAAGAGATCATGAGAGATTACTACAAGCAACTCTATGCCAATAAAATGGACAATCTGGAAGAAATGGACAAATTCTTGGAAATGCACAACCTGCCAAGACTGAATCAGGAAGAAATAGAAAATATGAACAGACCAATCACAAGCACTGAAATTGAAACTGTGATTAAAAATCTTCCAACAAACAAAAGCCCAGGACCAGATGGCTTCACAGGCGAATTCTATCAAACATTTAGAGAAGAGCTAACACCTATCCTTCTCAAACTCTTCCAAAATATAGCAGAGGGAGGAACACTCCCAAACTCCTTCTACGAGGCCACCATCACCTTGATACCAAAACCAGACAAGGATGTCACAAAGAAAGAAAACTACAGGCCAATATCACTGATGAACATAGATGCAAAAATCCTCAACAAAATACTAGCAAACAGAATCCAACAGCACATTAAAAGGATCATACACCATGATCAAGTGGGGTTTATTCCAGGAATGCAAGGATTCTTCAATATACGCAAATCTATCAATGTGATAAACCATATTAACAAACTGAAGGAGAAAAGCCATATGATCATCTCAATAGATGCAGAGAAAGCTTTTGACAAAATTCAACACCCATTTATGATAAAAACCCTGCAGAAAGTAGGCATAGAGGGAACTTTCCTCAACATAATAAAGGCCATATATGACAAACCCACAGCAAACATCATCCTCAATGGTGAAAAACTGAAAGCATTTCCACTAAGATCAGGAACAAGACAAGGTTGCCCACTCTCACCACTCTTATTCAACATAGTTTTGGAAGTTTTAGCCACAGCAATCAGAGAAGAAAAGAAAATAAAAGGAATCCAAATCGGAAAAGAAGAAGTAAAGCTGTCACTGTTTGCAGATGACATGATCCTATACATAGAGAAACCTAAAGATGCTAACAGAAAACTACTAGAGCTAATCAATGAATTTGGTAAAGTGGCAGGATACAAAATTAATGCACAGAAATCTCTGGCATTCCTATATACTAATGATGAAAAATCTGAAAGTGAAATCAAGAAAACACTCCCATTTACCATTGCAACAAAAAGAATAAAATATCTAGGAATAAACCTACCTAAGGAGACAAAAGATCTGTATGCAGAAAATTATAAGACACTGATGAAAGAAATTAAAGATGATACAAATAGATGGAGAGATATACCATGTTCTTGAATTGGAAGAACCAACATTGTGAAAATGACTCTACTACCGAAAGCAATCTATAGATTCAATGCAATCCCTATCAAACTACCACTGGCATTTTTCACAGAACTAGAACAAAAAATTTTGCAATTTGTATGGAAACACAAAAGACCCCGAATAGCCAAAGCAATTTTGAGAACGAAAGAAGGAACTGGAGGAATCAGGCTCCCTGACTTCAGACTATACTACAAAGCTACAGTTATCAAGACGGTATGGTACTGGCACAAAAACAGAAAGATAGATCAATGGAACAGGATAGAAAGCCCAGAGATAAACCCACGAACATATGGTCACCTTATCTTTGACAAAGGAGGCAGAAATGTACAGTGGAGAAAGGACAGCCTATTCAATAAGTGGTGCTGGGAAAACTGGACAGCTACATGTAAAGGTATGAAATTAGATCACTCCCTAACACCATACACAAAAATAAGCTCAAAATGGATTAAAGACCTAAATGTAAGGCCAGAAACTATCAAACTCTTAGAGGAAAACATAGGCAGAACACTCTATGACATAAATCACAGCAAGGTCCTTTTTGACCCACCTCCTAGAGAAATGGAAATAAAAACAAGAGTAAACAAATGGGACCTAATGAAACTTAAAAGCTTTTGCGCAGCAAAGGAAACCATAAAGAAGACCAAAAGACAACCCTCAGAATGGGAGAAAATATTTGCAAATGAAGCAACTGACAAAGGATTGATCTCCAAAATTTATAAGCAGCTCATGCAGCTTAATAACAAAAAAACAAACAACCCAATCCAAAAATGGGCAGAAGACCTAAATAGACATTTCTCCAAAGAAGATATACAGAGTGCCAACAAACACATGAAAGAATGCTCAACATCACTAATCATGAGAGAAATGCAAATCAAAACTACAATGAGATATCATCTCACACCAGTCAGAATGGCCATCATCAAAAAATCTAGAAACAATAAATGCTGGAGAGGGTGTGGAGAAAAGGGAACCCTCTTACACTGTTGGTGGGAATGTAAATTGATACAGCCACTGTGGAGAACAGTATGGAGGTTCCTTAAAAAGCTACAAATAGAACTACCATATGACCCAGCCATCCCACTACTGGGCATATACCCTTAGAAAACCATAATTCAAAAAGAGTCATGTACCAAAATGTTCATTGCAGCTCTATTTACAATAGCCCGGAGATGGAAACAACCTAAGTGTCCATCATCGGATGAATGGATAAAGAAGATGTGGCACATATATACAATGGAATATTACTCAGCCATAAAAAGAGACGAAATTGAGCTATTTGTAATGAGGTGGATAGACCTAGAGTCTGTCATACAGAGTGAAGTAAGTCAGAAAGAGAGAGACAAATACCGTATGCTAACACATATATATGGAATTTAAAAAAAAAAAATGTCATGAAAAACCTAGGGGTGAAACAGGAATAAAGACACAGACTTACTAGAGAATGGACTTGAGGCTATGGGGAGGGGGAAGGGTAAACGGTGACAAAGCGATAAAGAGGCATGGACATATATACACTACCAAACGTAAGGTAGATAGCTAGTGGGAAGCAGCCGCATAGCACAGGGAGATCAGCTCGGTGCTTTGTGACCGCCTGGAGGGGTGGGATAGGGAGGGTGGGAGGGAGGGAGATGCAAGCGGGAAGAGATATGGGAATATATGTATGTATATAACTGATTCATTTTGTTGTGAAGCTGAAGCTAACATACCATTGTAAAGCAATTATACTCCAATAAAGATGTTAAAAAAATAAATAAATAAATAAATAAATAAATAAAATAAAATAACATAGAACTGAAAAGAAACCTAAACATTTATCCATAGGAGAATGGTTGAGTAAATTATACAAGTAATGAAATACTTTGCAATCTATAAATATGACTAGCTAAATAGGTATAGTTTTATTACCATAGAAAGAACAAGTTATAAAATATTCATTCATTCAACACCTGAGTATACTTATATCAAAAATTATATAAAGTATACATAAAGTCTCATCCCCACAAGGAGGGCAAAACATGAAAATACTCAGTTTCAAGATCTGAAAACCTTGAATAAGCAAAAATAGACGTGACAAGAAGTGAAAGACTTGTGTCTCTAGTAAGGATGGAAAAGAGGAAGATTTTCCCATAGTCAGACTGTTTTAAATATGTTTTTGTGCTGAAGTTAGAAAATGGAAAGCTTTTACCAAAAGGGCAGGGGGAGGGGGAAGTCTGCCTTCTGTATCCATTCTTCCTTAGGCCCGATATGCGGAGTGAGAGACGCCTCAGTCAGTGGTGCGGCTGTTTTTCAGTACTTTCATATAAGATGAATTAACACCATTTCTCTTCTTGTATCTGTTTAGTTTGTTGAACTAAAATCTGAAGCAAGTTCAGGCAAGGAATTCAGTAATGGGACTCTTAGGGAATAAATAAATATGTATTTTTTAATGCAGTGAAACCTCAATCAGTTTTTCTGGGATAGAGAAAGTTTCACCTAATTGAATATCCAGTATTTATGTTTCATTCACCACCTATTAAAGGCTGCCTATGTGCTAGAATAGATGCCACATCTAGTCTGGTTCCTGCCTTTAAGGAGCTCATAGTTTAGTGTATTTCACTCTACTCTCCAGCAACAGTAAAACTAGTGTATGAAAGATTATTGAAGCTTTCTTTAAAGAATCAGACTTTTGTCGCCATCATTACTATTACTATTAGTTGTCTTTATAATACATAGTATATTTCTTAGTTTGTAGTGTCTCCAGGACATACTCAGTATTACTTTTGGAGGAAAAAAAAAATTGTACTATCAGGTGTCATTTGTCTAATTCTGCTAAAGTGAAAATGTTGAAAAATTCCAGGTAGCAGTTTTGGTTATATAGGCTCCAATTACTATAATTTTTTTTAATGTAGTTGTTTACTTTTCTTTTTGTCTGATTAAAAAAAAATGTCTAAACCTAAAAAAAAAAATCCTGAGTACCTGAATTGGCCAATAAACCAAACACTGACAAGTTCCTTGCCCATAAAAAACCCCCATTTGTGTAAAACTTTGCATATACTCATATGGACACATGCACATATATATACATACACATACACAAATATCAGGCAGGATATCCTTAAAAATATTGAGTCATTAGTTAAAAAAAAAACATGTTTTTCTCTCAGTGGTGGGACTGTAGCTGATTTCTACTTCTGTCTTTGAATTTTTTTGTACTTTAAAAACTCCTACACTTATTCAAAATCTAAGGCACTAAACCTTAGCAGAGTTCTCAGTTGAATGTGATTTCTCTTTAGCTCAGAATTACTTTATCATTCAGTTTGTGTCATTCTTGGGGACCTTGTATTCCATTCTGAATTATAATTAGTTTTGTACTTGTCATCTCTCTTTATAAGATTAAAAGTATCTTGAGCACAGTGACACCACCATGTGTAACTTTCTGTCCCTCATAACATCTAAAATAGAGCTTGGCATTTAGCGTGTGCTCAATAAATATTGTGTTTCATTCCTAATTTCACTCGCCATCAAATTGCACTGGGCATTAATCAGAGTAACTGCTTCACTCATATAGTTTATAGGTAATCAAGCACTACTTATAGCCCATGCTGAGGAACGGCCTTAGCGAGCTATGTTTTGTAATATATAACCTCAATCCTCCAGACACAGCTGACTGTACTAAGGGTGGACAATTGACCCAAAGACAGCCAGTCCAAAGACTGGCCACAGACATGATCTGGAATGAAAACTTGATTAATAGGCTATTCACAAGAGAAAAAAAATCCAATGGTTATAAACATAGAAAATGGTTCTCAGCTTTATTAATAGTCATGAAAATGCACACTAAAACAAAACAGAGACATGATTTCGTTACCACTGGATTATTTAAAATAAGAAGACAATGTCCTGTGTTGAAAAGAATAAAAAGAAATGGTCACTTCCATACACCATGGGTGGCAATGTAAATTTAGCCTTTTTGGAAGGCAATTTGAAGGCAAATTTTGGAAGGCAGCATCTATCAACATTTACATTGTGCTCATCTTTTGATGTGGTTATTCTGCTCCAGGAATACAACTTGCAGAAATATTCCCTTGTGCACGGAGATGAGCAAAGGGTGGTCTTTATAATCTTTTATAAGAAACACTTAAAACATTCCCTTCGTTAGAAAAGAAGAGTTATGTAAGCTATGTTACATCCATACTGTAGTAAAAGAGGCGGGGATTCAGTAAAGTTAATCAAATCCAATTCAATGTCCTTACCAAGACCCACAGTCCTGTGTAATCTGGCCTCTGCCTCTGTGAACTCATCTCCTCCCTCTTCCCTCATCACTTGCCCTGTTTCAAAATCATGGGCATTTGCCCATTCATATTCCTCTACTTGTATTATTCTTTCTCTAGACATTCTCTTGGCTGGTTCATCCTCTTCAAAAGCTCTGCTTGAATGTCACCCTGTATCATCCTCTTCAAAAGCTCTGCTTGAATGTCACCCTGTATCATCCTTCCCTACATTTTATCCCTCTTTATTTTTCTTCATAAAGTGTACCAGCTCCTGACATTAAACACTGAGCTACATATTAATTATCCATCTCCTTCACTAGAACCCAAACATCTATAGGCAAATAATTTATCTATTGGTTACTATCAAATCACTAGTGTCTAGAACAATATCTTGTAATGAATAAATATGTTAGATTAATTAATTAATTAAAAGGTATGTGGTGGAATTATGCATTTTAACATGGAAAGATATCTAAGGTATATTAATGTTGCCAAAAAATACAAATGATATGGTCCCTTTTATGTAAAGAATAAGTGTATATGCATGTATATATATATCAGTTTATATATGGATGTGTTTGTGTGTGTGTGTATTTGATACACAATTGCATGCAGGTATTTAGACAAAGAACTAAAATTATACACATCAAATTGTTATCTCTGTTAAGGAGAGTGTCAGTGGGAGGCAAGGAAAATGCAAAATTGCAAGTTATTTGAAATAGAATGAAAGAAAAGTAAGATATTAGTTCCTGTCCTATGGTGCTCAGCTAGCTCTTCCAGAGTCCCTAAAATTCCTTGGCCAGATTATTCAGCTTTTTCTGGACTTCTATGCATCTATCCAAACACAAACCCTGTGGTACACTGTGACTTGAGTGAGGCTCTATTCTTTGCTTAAATCACGTAAATTCCATATAAGAATGTATGTTCTTGACCTAGAGAAATAGTGCCATGTGTCAGAAAAGTGCCATGTAATGAACTCCATTTGTCTTTTAAAGAGGAGAAATAATCAAATTAAGCTCAATATTGGGCAACAAGGCATGGACGCTTTCCAAGGTGTCATCAAAACAATCTATATGGTTTTCTGTGTATGTTTATTTTTATGTACTAACTTCTTTCTTTCATTCTTTCTTTCTTTCTTTCTTTCTTTCTTTCTTTCTTTCTTTCTTTCTTTCTTTCTTTCTTTCTTTCTTTCTTTTGTTTGCTTATTTGATTAGCCATTTGCTGTTTTTAATCCTGCAGTTAGGTGTAACCTAATTGAGTGAATGTAAGGTGAATTATATTTTTTAAAAGCACAAAGGAACTAGAACAATACAAGAGAAAATGTTATAAAAACAGATGTTTCATGTTAAATTAAAATGCTTCCTCCTTCTGAATTTCCTTACTCAGCATGTCAATGTATCATGACAGATTACATTATGCACTGCATTTTATTCTCTTTAGAGCTTCTCTATGTGATGAAAGAGAGATTATGAATAAGCATTTCAGAGAGACATGGTATTGGTGTCCTTCTATCTCTTTAGTCATTAAAAGAATAGACCATTTATTTTTATTAAAAAAATATGAAATCAGGGCTTCCCTGGTGGCGCAGTGGTTGAGAGCCCGCCTGCCGATGCAGGGGACACGGGTTCGTGCCCCGGTCCGGGAAGATCCCACATGCCGCGGAGCGGCTGGGCCCGTGAGCCATGGCCGCTGAGCCTGCACGTCCGGAGCCTGTGCTCCGCAACGGGAGAGGCCACAACAGCAAGAGGCCCGCATACCGCAAAAAAAAAAAAAAAAAAATCATACCTGTAGTCCTATCATGGGATTTTATCATCTTTAAGGTTTTATGTGGGATCTAAATGAGACTGATCATTGTAGTCACTATAATCTTCTAATTTAAAAAACTGTGTTAAGTATCTATAAATGATCCCTGAATATGTTCACACAGTCCAACCACTGGTGTTACATTACGGAGAATACCAGTTTACTAAAAATTTCCAGATCGCTTTGTGGTTTTTCTCCTTCAGAGCATGAGGTTTATCAGTTGTGAATCAGCATAAATCTGAGCACATATGATTACAAATGCACACATGGCAAATCTTGGCTTTCACAATTCAAAGTGTCTACAGATAAAGAACTGCTCTTTTAAGTGCAAACTGAAAAAACAAAAAAATAAGGTATCACATCTCATTTGTAGATTGTGTTCCTTCCTCTGAAAGACACTGAAAGATGAGGTCACGCTGTTCTATTAAAGCATATTCCCTTTTACACTGAGGCAAAGATATGATTTAAGAGTTTGCTCATCACTATAGCCGTGCCTTTTATGCAGTGAACTATTGAAAAATAAATACACTGCTAATTCTTTGCAACTACTAGACTATAAATCAAACATGCCAATTAGTAAATGACCCTTATTCCTCATTTCTGCTTCTTAGTAAAGATTACTAGCTATTTGTGGCTACTACAAGAAAACATAGGTTTTGGGGAAAATGCTTTCGCCTATCGTTCCCCTAAGGCAGCTTGCGTAGTTTTGAAGCTCTCTCTGTAATTAAACAAACAGCTAGTTGAAAGGTGAAAATTTTAGTCAAACATTTTTTATAGGGTTTGTATTTTTATTCTTTCCATAAGATGCTAAGTGATGTATGTGAATGATTTTTTTTCCTGCTAAATTCACTAATTGTTTTGATGTAGGTAATCAGAGACACAAATTCATGAAGAAAAGAAATGGTCACACAAACTGAGGATTCGTTGAGATAATTCATCTTGGAAAAAAAATTTAGCAGTAACAATTAAAAAATTAATTCAGCCCAAGCATAATAATAACTCCTGTTTACTGACTATTTGCTGTTTACTGGCTACTAACCAGAATTTAGCACCTCTGGCCAGCTCAGAGCTGAGAGCCCACTGGATTTAGCAATAAGCAAGTCACTGTTGTCTTTGCCAAGATCAGTTTCTGAATCAGTTTCAGTGGGGATGGAAGACAGGTTTCAATGGATTAAGGAAGAGTGGGCGAGAAGGAAATAGAAATAACTGCCATGGAAACAAAATTATTCATAATAGGAAAAATAGAGATATAGCCCCAAAAAGCTGGTGGAAACCTAGACTTTAAGAAAAAATTTTTTGATTTTTTTTTTTTAAGATAAAGGCGAACTGAGCAGATGCAAATGAAACCTGGGATAATAGTTTTAAGGTACAGAAGAGAAATGCAGTAATCCACCGAACAAGGCAACTGAGGGATCAGAAAGAGAAGGAGGGTTTCAGGAGACGATATCCCTTCTGTGTTCAGATTCTGTCAGATCCTACTGCACATCTATCCTCGGGTATCCCACGAGCAACTCAAACTCAGCATTTCCATCCCATCCCCAAACTTGTTCATCTGTTTCTGCTTCCTTTCTTAACAAATGGCAACTTTATCCACCTACATTCCCAAACCAAAAATCTGGACATGATGCTGAATCATGCCTTTTCTTTATCCTCTCATCCTATTGCCAAGTTCTGTTTATCTTTTAAAAATAGGAATATTACATTTCTCCTGAGAATCTTTCCCTGAGAACCCAAGTCCAGGTTAGGTGCCCTACTATATCAGTCAGGATCCCATCAGAAAAACAGAAATTACAGCAGATATTACAGGAGAGGGGATTTAACACAAGGAATTAATTACACAGAGAAAGAACTGAGGAGCTGAGGTAACTGAGGACACGGGGAGGGGGTAGGGTAAGCTGGGACGAAGTGAGAGAGTAGCACTGACGTATATACACTACCAAATGTAAAATAGATAGCTAGTGGGAAGCTGCTGCATAGCATAGGGAGATCAGCTTGGTGCTTTGTGACGACCTAGAGGGGTGGGATAGGGAGGGTGGGAGGGAGACGCAAGAGGGAGGAGATATGGGGATATATGTATACATATAGCTGATCCACTTTGTTATAAAGCAGAAACTAACACACCATTGTAAAGCAATTATACTCCAATAAAGATGTTTAAAAAAATTAAAAAAAAAAAAAAGAATAACAGTAGAAAGCCAACTACCACCTCTAGAGATTGAGCAATGACTCAGAAAGATGGCTTTACTAGCACTTTGGTTTCTCCAGTTCTGCCACCTTCCATCCTCTCTTCAGTGCCTCTCTTTGGCCAAACCCAGCCATATTCCAGCTTAGCCTGGGAAATGCAGCCCAAAAGTTCAGATCTCCTCAGATACAGAGCAGAGCTGAGAAAGGCTAGGGATAGATATAAGAAGAGGTGAGTAAAAGACTCCTGGAGCACTTTCACCTTCATTAAATCTGGTCTATAAGCTCTCAGAGGACAGGGACCACTGCATAGTTCAGAGTCTGACATTCCATAAGTATCAAATATTTTACAGAATAAGTGAATGATTGATTAGCAAATGTAATGTCAGCATTTAATAAGCAGAAAATCTGTGCCTCTTTGTGTATATGTAACTTGCTGTCAAATAGTCACATTTATTGGTATAGTGGAGTTATAACTTGGCGAAATAGTATATACAGGGGTTATATTGCTTGACTTTTTAAAAATTCCCATTAGTACCTTAGACCTTTGATTCTATCTCATACAACTTGCTGGAAAACTGAAAGTTTTGCTTGATCTAATGACCCTTGTTGTTTAAAACTCTCCACATTATTTACAAATCTGTGTTTTAGCAATTACCATTAACCTAGTATATTCTACAAGTTTCTCTCTCCATCTAACTCTGGCAACTCCAAAGGCTTTAGTTAAAATCTTCATCTTTATTGCTAGCTCCTGCCAATGGACCAACTGTTTCAATTTCCACCAGTCTTCTGCCTGGTCCAGCTTCTATTTCTAACCACTTTCAACAGAGTCAAATATATCTCATCTGAAGGACTTTCTATAGAAGAATTTTCCTGTGGATCTTATCTCTGTGGTGCCTCTGTTACATGTGGCTACTTTTGTTCAAATATGTATTTAGGATGATTTGTAAGTCTTGTCAAAGTTAAACAAATCTGGACACTAAAGTGTAAAGGACAGAACTTAATTGGTAATGTGCTACTGCAATAGGGAAATGAGTCCGGAGTAAACCGAACTCAGCTCTGATTAGTACAGTGGTGACTGGACATTTTAGAGGAAGAATGAGGGGATAGGGAGAGGAGTGAGCAGGGGCTCAACAGAGTCAGGGAAGAGAAAATTTACAAAAATTAGGAAAAGGAGGTTGGTGCATGTGAAACCCATCTGGGATTATTAACCGGTGCTTATGGAGAAGTTAGGTGCCTATACACCCACAGAGGATGGGAGGCAGAGGCCCTGTCTTCAGGTGTTGGTTGAGACAAATAGTAAAGTCTTAGGGCAGCCTTGAGTTCTCTCCTGCAGGCACTTTAAGGGTGGGGGTGTTGGGGGTGGGTGGGAGAGGGACTAGGGTCATTGCTCTTCAAAACTGTGTTAATGTTTTATTCAAGTCTTCATAGGCCAAGGTTAGGCTTAATCCAGAAGAGTGCTCATAGGAGCCTGGCTCGAGTTTGGCCAAGGAGAACATTTTTGTCAGTCTTATGCCAAAATACATCCTCAGCTATTCACTCTCACCAGACACCCTCTCCACTGGAAAGGCAGGAGGAGGTCATTACAGATGGAGTTACATGCCTCCCCTCCCCATTTCTCACAGCACAAACTTTCTAAGAGCAGGGACTAAGTGAGGTTCCTTTTTGAACTACTTCTCCTGTGAATTTACCCATTTTTCTCCACATTCACTGTCACCCAGGGGTGGACCAAGTGGTCGGTGAGGTCTTCCTCAGGTGCAGTCATTTAAGGGATATATAGTATCTACTGAGAATTTTAAAACCTCTGCTTTTCATTATTGCCATTCTTAATAATGTCAGTGACAAAAGTATTCCTCCTCCCTGGAATCTTTCGTGGATCTAAATTCTAAGTAATTTCTCTGGCCACTGTTAAGTTTTAACAATAATATACATAAGCTTCAAGTTAGCACATTTTTACTACTTATCCTTCAATAAATATTGTAGTTTTACAGGGAAACTAATTTGGAGAATTCCCAGTTGTACACTCAGGTTTTAACACTTGTGGATTCAGCATATGATAAGCTTTCATTTCAAAACAACTTTATAATGGTTCAGAAATCAGTTGAGCTCTCTTTGGATGCTGTAGGTATTCTTTCATTTAAACAGTAGATTCAAAATATATGATGAAAACACATTGACTGTAAAAGATAAAGAAGCAGAACTTGAGTTACTTCAATTCTGTCATTCTGTGTGACCACTTAGAGTCTACATTTGTGTTAAAAACATTAAAAAAGTGAAATAGAAGGTGAACCATGAGGTACAACATTCCATTTGCTAAGTACAATTTTTAATTTATACATATTGAATAGCATCATTAAAATTGAAATGTATTCTTTTTAAATTAGTAATCATTTTAAAACTCAAAAATGGATCAAGAAAACAAAATGTTCCATCAGTTTTGTCACTGAGTTGCTGCCTACATTTTGGTTTTAAGAAAATTCCCTTACTAATTGTCAGGAAATTATTTATATAAGATATTATTATAGAATTATAATCAGATGATTAAAGTTTAAACTGTTAAATAGATATAAAAACAACTGAATGAGTAGCTGTGCATTTATCCATTTTGGTGCAACATTATTTTATCTTTCAATTATTTTTTATTGGTGTGACACAAAGTTCAGTGAAAGAAAGTCTTCCTTGCCTGTATTTCTTTTCTAGCCATTATCATTATAAGCTGTCTGTTTCATTTGATGATTATTTCTGAAAATAATTTTGTCACTTGGGGAGATATTTTAAAAATGAGACATTCCAGCGTTAAATGCACTAGGTCTACCCCTGCTGACACCCACCCTAATCACCCGCTGTCCTCTCTCAAACCACAGTGCCTGATTCCTATCTGCACTTCTTCATACAGGAGTCATAATGACCTTTTCAAAATACAGATCTGATCATACCCGCTCCCTTCTCTTTAAACACTTCCATGGCTGCGAAATGGTCTCAGGATAAAGACACAGATCCTTATCGTGACCCCACAAGTTCTGCCCCTTACCCATTACCTTTACCCTTACATCAATCACCTTACCTTTGCCCTTACTCCAGCCTCTCATCACTCTCTGCTCCACTCACAATGGCCTCACTCTCAGTCTCTTCTACTTCCACACTTGCTCTCTTCACAAGACCTTCGCAGATGCTGTTCCCTTTGGCTAAAAGCCTAGCCCCTCTGCTTTTATTCTGGTTCTTACTGATCCTGCAGAGTTTCATTAATTGTTAGCTCTTCAAAGACATATTCTCTGATCTCCCTTGGCTAGATGAAAACCCAACAGTTACAGCCTCACATAGCATCGTGCGTCTCTCCTTCTAGCACATGTCAGAGTTGCAGTTTTACTGGTGTTCGTATTAATTAATGTTTGTTCTCCTGTTTGCTCATCATAATATATCAAATGAAAGAAGGAAGGCAAATGAAAGAAGGGAAGGAGGGAGGGAAAGAATAAAGGAAGAAGGAAGAAAGGAAGGAAAGAAAAAAGGAAGGAAAAGGAAGGAAAGAAGGGAGGGAGGAAGGGAGGAAGGAAGGGAGAGAGGGAGGGAGGGAAGGAGGGAGAAAGGAAGGGAGGGAGGAAGGAAGGAAGTAGGGAAGAAAGAAAGGAAGGAAGGAAGAAAGAAAGAGAGGACGGGAGGGAGAAATTGAAAAACTCAGAGGAGAGAAAAAGGGAGGAAAGTGTAACAAAGAATAAAAAAAGGACATAGAGAATTAGACAAAACGATAACTGCTCAGTGTTGGAATGATGTGAGATAATTTGCAAACTTGAACATTTTATAGTAAATCTTTCGTAAAGTATATAGGAAAGGTTAATTCATTCAATACTTATTTAGTATAATCTCTCATACAAATCCCTTCTCCAAAATTACTTTGTAGGGTCTTTATTTTATAAAGATATGGTCAGAAGAAATGCATGAGAACACCAAAACAGAATAAAATGACAAAAACTGAAAAAATATATTTTCAAATTATATCACAAAGTGTTAATTTCCCTCATATGAAAGACCTTCTGAAAAATGAAAAGCAAAAGACCCACAGCCCTATAGGAAAGTAGACAAAAGATATGAGGAAAGAATTCACAAATAAACACAAAAACTTGCTCACATAACAGAATGTAATTAAAACTACACAGATGAGATTGGCATAAATCCAAAAGTTTGACAACATACTTTGTTTGGGTGGCTATAGGGAAATGGGATCTCTTATATTTTGTTGGTAAGAAGGATCTACAAGGATATAATCCTGATGAGGGAAATTTAGTATTAACTAGCAAAATTACATATGTATTTACCTTTAGGTCACCCTCCAATAAAAACCTTGTCTAAGCATCTGTTTCAAAAATACTGTGGGGAAAGGCATATGGGGTGAAGGGTTCAAGGCGTTCCATTTTACTCCTCTCTCTACTTTTGTTACTTGTAAATATCCTTAATGGAAAGGTTTTAAAAATTAGTATCTACTGGTGTTTTCTTTTGACTGCAGTATTCTAATGCCTTAGCTTGGGTTTCCCCCAAAAAACAAAGCCTAAAATAAAAGCTGCTGCATGAATGGACTTATTCAGAAATGCGATGGAGTGGGGATGGTAAACAGGGAAGAAGGGAGGGTCCTGACAAAGGTTCATTGTTGAGTTGGCCACCACAAGAGGTTGCTCAAATGGAGGGACTTTGAGAAAGCCTAATGGAATAAACCTCAGGAGCAGATGCTCTCAGCCTCAGGGAGACCCCAGGGCAGAAGGGGAGCAGCAACACACTTGTATTACCTGAGCCCACGCCCTGTTAGGGTATCCCTATAAGAAGTCCAACCTGTGTAGAAACAGTTCCTCATCTGTGATTGGACAAAGAGAATTCAATATGGTGCACAAGAGGTATGCACTACCAGGAAAAGGGATTATTCCCACTGCTAGAGGAGTTTTAAAACTTGACTTTGAATTGGTAGAGTGAAACGAATAATATGATTACTTTTAAAAATTTTGGCATTAAACCATCAAAACCCCAAATAGATCATCTTATTATTTCCAGTTTTACCAAGATATGCAGCTTTCTTAGGAAAGAATAATACATATTAAAGCTAGAGGGGTATATTATAGATGTTAAGAGTTCAAATATGTACCAATCTATAAGAATAAGCCAGCTGTAAATGGTTTTCAGTGAAACAGGCCTAAATATTTAGCATATTTAACATATTAAATATGCTAATGGGGGTGAGAGAGCATTTTATATATATACAATACAATATAACATGTGTACATATATTGATTTTGAAGGGAATGTAAGCTGGCATACCGTATGCTCCATAAGCATTATTGAGGCAATGATAGAACAGCCAAGCGCTCATTTTGAAATGCTGATTATTTCTCTATGCCAGACAGAAGTGGGAATCAAAATGATTTACTCTAAGAACTTTGACTGTATTACTGTGAAATCATTTATACACTATTAAATGATTTGAATACTCACCAAGTCTGTAAGTCCCAAAGCTTGTTCCTTCACATTTCTCTGCATTTCTTCCACCAAAGCCAGATATTATGTGAAATAATGAGTCTGGAATTCATAAGCTGATAAAATTTTTACTGGCTTCAATCATGTGGGCCAGTTAAAAGTTTGCAGTCTTCTCAGTATGGTCTTCCCATCTGTACTAACTTCTCATTGCTGTTGTAACAGGATTACCACAACTTCAGTGGCTTAAAACAACAGAAATTTATGTTCTCAGAGTTCTGAAAGCCAAAGTCCAAAATCGAGGTGTCAGCGGAGTTGTGCTTCCTGCTGAGGCTCTTGGAGAGAATCCATCCCTTGCCTCTTCTGTCTTCTGGTGGCAGCTGACATTCCTTGGCGTTCCTTCATTGTGGGTTCTGTCACTCCAATATCACCTCTGTCTCCACATTGCCTTCTCCTCTGTGCGTATATCAAATCCCCCTCTACCTCTTTTGTATAAGGCCACTCATGACAGTATATAGGGCCCATCAGGATAATCCAGAATTAGCTCTTTATCTTAATTATTCTCAGCTTATTCACATCTGCAAAGACTCTTTTTCCAAACAATGTAACATTTATATGTTCAAGAGATAAAACCTGATGTCTTTGGGGCTGCCATTCAGCCCATTACACCAACCATGAGTTAATCAACTGAAGTAATTTCTGTCTTACTTACGGCTGCTGTAGAATAACAATTGAAAAGGAAATTCTGCTCTCCCCATATTAATCTCCATCCCCGCCCTCAGATTTAGCCATATTTTGTTTCTAAGGTAGAGGTCATCACACTTTCTTTGCAAAGTCTCAGATAATAAATATTTAAGGATTTGCTGGCCATGTGGTTTCTGCTGCAACTATTTAACTTTGCCTTTATAGTATGAAAGCAGCCATAAACAATATGCAAATGAATGTGTTCCAATAAAACTTTATTTTCAAAAACAACCATCAGCCAGATTTGGCCTGTGGACTAAGGTTTGCTGACTCTTACAAGGTCTAAGCTTTTCTTGGGGAAAATGAAAATATTTCTGTATTTCAGGGTCTGTACAGAAATATCCCTGTGTTTCTGGAAGTGCCCTGAAAGAGGGAAGGGTGAATATGTTGAAACTGAGATAAGAGGAAGGCAAAGTGTGTCAGGCATGCAGGTGTGAGTGAAGCAACCCACGTCCAGGGGAAAGAGATGTGGCAGCTCCAGGAGTATATCAGGTTCCTATTGCTGCTGTAGGAAATGACCATGAGCTTATGGTTTAAACCTACAAATATATTATCTTACAGTTCTGTAGGTTAGAAGACCAACAGAGGTCTCACTGGATTAAAATCAAGATTCAGCAGAAATACGCTCTTTCAGGAGGCTCTAGGGGAAAGTCCGTTTCCTTGCTTTAAGCTTCTAGAAGCTGCCCACATGCCATGGTTCATGGTCCTCTTACTCCATCTTCAAAACCAGGAACAGCAGGTTGAGTCTTTCTCACATCAGATCACTCCAATCTTCTTTTCTGCCTCCCTTTTCCACTTTTAAAGATGCTTATGATTACACTGGGCCTACTCAGAAAATCCTAAAGTCAGTTGATTAGAAACATTAATCGTTTCTGGAACCTTAATTCCCCTTTTCCATATAATGTAACAGTCATAAGTTCTGGGAACTAGGATTAACATCTTTGTGGGATGATTATTCTGCCTCTCACAGGGCATGTGCGAAACCTGTATTCTACTCCAAGCAAAGCTCAGGAAGTGGCAAAACTTCTAATGGGGATGACTGTAGAGATACAAAGAGGCTGAAAAACACACTGTGGCCCTGAGAGCAACTACAAATTTCTTGTGTCAAAGAAGACCATGTGAAAAGGCATCTCTGGAACCCAACCAGAGCATCTCTGCAGCTCTCAATAGACTTGCCCAGCATTAAAATGAACAAAACAATGGTGGCCATCATGCACTAAAGACCAGGGACCTCTTCCATTTTCACAGAATAGTGTGAGCCCCAGCTTCTTAGATGAAAGTAAAGAGTAAGTTCTAATAATGACTGTTACTGGATGTCCTGCCAGTCAGATGGTTGGAAACACAGAGCAGGTTAAATCTGGCTAGAAAAATAGAAGAATATGACATCCTTATTATCTCTATTATCTCACAGAACTTACTCATAGTTACTACATTATCTTCCAAAGTATAGATGTTCAATACTTTGTTTGATGTTTCAAACAAAGTATTCAATACTTTGTTTGATGTTTCCCTTCTTTCTTCCTCTAACTTCCTAACATTTCAACCCAGCTACTCAAAAGCCTTTAAAGATTCAGCAATTCTGAGCCTGGCTTTAAAGATTCCTCCACTAATATCTGATACAATGCTACCTTTGCAAATTCATTACCAAATATCAACTTTTACACATCATGATTTCCAACATAATTTTAATATTTTGTGTTTCCTGTTAATGAGTATTTTTATAGTGCTTTCATGCCTTGAAAAGCTTTTTCCATCCCATCTTTACACTTCTAAAGCCATATTCAAGGTCATTTGCAAGTGCTATTTTTAAGCAAAAATCCTTCCTTGATCTTTCCAAAAGAATTATTGGAGACCCCAACTCTATTTGCATAAACCTTTAACTGCTAGAGTCTCCTAGCGGTGTCAGTCAGATGCTATCAGAAAACAATAAGTATTGCAGCAAAAAGATTTAGTATAGAAGCTGGTTATACAGGTTTGAGGGCTGACAGAGCAACAGAAAACACTGAAGATTACCCAGAGATAACATGCAAGCTACTACACATAAAGCTTGGGGAATAAAAAGGAGGAGGTTAAATTATTAGAATTTAGGATCTCAAAGCAGGGGGCTTGCAGATCTGGGACTCAGACCTCTAAGGAGGGGGCAATGCCTGGTTGCACTTGGTACTTATGAAGGAGAGCAATCAACTAGCTTTAGAATTCAAAGAAGCCAGAAATTGAAACCAGAGGCCATTGTTAAGACAGACTGTTACTACTGGGGTGAAATGTCACTGCTGCATGAATTGTCATGCTAAGGTGATAGCAGCTGGAACAGCAAATAGGAATAAGGAAGTCCTTGTCTCCTTCTTGTGTTCCCATCACTCTAGTGCTTCTTGGCAGAACCTAACAGGAAGCCAGCTGGCAAACAAGTCTGGGAAATACAGTTTGCTGTATCTTAACCCCAGATTGGTAAGGCAGATGTACAAATGTGGAATTGAAATCAGACAGGGCAGGCATTCTGGAAGATTAGTGAGGGAGATAATTTGCAGTAACAATTATTTCAGTACCTTTAAATTGTACCATATAAAGGTTGACCATGTGGTCAACACATTGATCTGGTCCAAATTCCAGTAATAACTCTTACTTTTCCACCACGAAGCTTCCTTTTACAATTATCCCTTTCCACCTGTAGCACTAAGAGTATCTCCAGACATGAAAACCAAAGATCTTGTAATCCACCAAAGCTGTCCTCCTTCTCACGTAATACTCATCCACTACCAAATCTTGTTCACCTTCTTTATGATGTCTTTATTGCCATCCTTATTACCATCACTCATTTCCCATCACTTTATATTTGGAAGGCTGCAAATTACCCAGCTGGTCTTGTTTCTTCCAATCTCAACAAGTCTTTGTTGAACAAGCACTCTGCAAAACAATATGGTAGTCACAGAAATAATTATATTGGAGAGATAATACTAGCACATGTTTAAAGATTACATAATCAGTGATATAATACTACCAGTGAATATTTTGGAATTCATAAACAAGAGGAAGCATTGAGACTAAAGGTAACAGAGCAAGACAAGAGATAGACATTGAGGAATTGTATAAATTGGTTAGGCAGAGGAGACAGGAGAAAAACCAAGGGAAGAGGACACTCCAGATTGAAGGACAATGTAAGAAAAAGCAAGAGGCAAAAATGATCATGTTGATAATTGGAAGGACACAAGGAGGTAGGACTAATCAGACCTCAGGATGCATGCAGGCAGTATCAGAAGGTCCTTGCTGGGATGTTAGCCACTTTGTGAATAGGTACAAATGAACTGTTGAGGACACATATCCAAGTTACTCTGGAAGTACTAGTAAATATATTCCTATTTCATAGAGTCTAACCAGGACAGATGCATCAGTGTCTCCAGTGTCTGAGCACTATTCCTGATTCTGAGATCACAGACTGATAGCATTAGTTTCTCTAATGTCCAAACAATTTTGTTTACTTCTGTTGACCCTAGTTTGCTTTACTCTTTGTTAAAACACTAAGTATTTCTATAACAACTTTAAGTCACGTGTTTCTCATTTTGTACAGGACTTTTCTTTTTAAAAGAAAATGATCACTTGAGTGTCAGTTAGGATGTTTTTGTCAGCAAGGAAGAGAAGACTCAAAAGATGACTGGAGGGAATTCCCTGACGGTCCAGTGGTTAAGAATCTGCCTTCCAATGCAGGAGACACAGATTCTATCCCTGGTTGGGGAACTAAGATCTCACATGCCATGGGGCAACTAAGCCTGCGTGCCACAACAAGAGAGCATGCACACCACAACTACTGATCCCCATGCTCTGGAGCCCTAACACCACAACTAGAGAGAAACCTGCACACCACAACTACAGAAGCCTGTGCACCGCAATAAAGAGCCAGTGTGCTGCCACGAAAGGTCCTGTATGCCGCAACTAAGACCCTACGCAGCCATATAAATAGATTAATTAATTAAATTTAATTTTTAAAAAAAGATGACTGGAACAAATAAGGAAAATACGGTCTGCATGACAAGAAGACCCAAGGAGGCATTTCCACAGTTAGTTATTTCAGAGAGCTTTTTATATCACTACAATGATCCCTTTCAGTGTGTCTCTCTTTTTTCCCTCATTGCAATTTCGTGACTATTTTGTCAAAATTTCACTTCTGTGATTCTTCTAGACTTTTAAATCTCTCCATATAAAACTATTAATTTTTTCTCTGAACTTCCTTACATCTGTTTTTCAGAAGTTTATATTATATGACTATCTTCTGTGTTATATTTCTGAGCTATCAGATACTTAACATAGGACACTTTCTTCCAAAATTCTGTTTTTTAACACAGGAAGCTTAAGTAAAAGAAAAAGTATCTGAACTGAGTTAAAATTTTGGCTTTTTTACTTAGTAGTTGAAGAAATGACTTAACTTCCCCAAGTCTGATTCTATGTATGTAAAATGAGAATACAAATATCTCCTTCATAAATTGTGAGAATTAAGTGATGATGTGTGTGTCTGTGTATATGAGTATGTTTGTGTGTGTCTGTGTCTATGTGTGTGTGTCACCTCGCTCTCATTCTTTTCAAATGTCTAAAGTGTTGAAATGTCAAAATGTGAAGTTCTTCAAAACTACCATAAAATAAGAGTTACAAATTCCACAGGAGCTTGTGGCAATTGGCCTTCATGATCTGAACTATCGCTGTCCTTTCTTCAGCCTGTAGCTTTCTTTCTTCAAGATTTCATTGAAGTCCCCTCAAGCAGTTCAAAGCATGTTTATGTGACAGAGTCCATCTCTGCCATATCTCTCTCAGGACCTTGGAAAGGTCGGACTCCCCAGGGGCAGGACCCCTCTGCAGACACTGAAACATTTTTGAAAACTGCAATAGTTAATTTGCAGTCCTGCTTGCCTCTTTCCTGTGTCATTTCAAGTTCACAGTTTATTATACAATTTAGATAGCTGTTTTCCTTTCCAAAGAAGAGAGATCCCTCTAGTGGTTCAAGTGAGCCTCTACTTTTCAGTGACCAAATGAGAACGGGGAGAGAGAGCTCATTTAATTTCTAAGAGAGATGAGAGTTGATGAGCTGGGAGAAGAGAGGTGAGCTGCAACGTTAGTTAGGAGACCCAAAGAAGCATGATTTGATGGGATATCTTTCTTTGCTATGTTGCCAGCAAGCAAGGAGTTTTATGGACCTTTGGAGACTTGTTAGATCCTTGCCACTGATTTTATCATTCTGATTATCATTTGTGATTTATTACCATTTTCTCATTTCTGTTATTTCAGCTCATTTCTCTCCTATCTGCTTCGCTTTTAGAAGATGTAAATTCCTCTCATATAACTGCCAAGCCCATATACTGCACCCCGTGCATAACTAGATGGAATTAGTTGAGGACAAAGAGTTGGTTATCATTCTTATGTTTGCATTAAAAGAAATAGTCGAGAAAATCCATGTGCATTTCCGGTTTTGTGACTTTTACCTCATTAGAAAGAGAGGGGAGGGCCATGGGGTCATTTTTTTCTCCCTTCAGTTCTAGTGAAGCAGTTAGAAAGATTTTTAAAAAAATCATTCTCCATAGTCAAAACCATTTAAAAGAGAAGTGCTAGTAACCTGCACATTACAAAAACAATGCCTGAGATTTAACTGGATCAATAAAATCTTACTATCTTACAATAATATTTTACCCAATTATTCTACTGTGGACATTTTGCCAAAGTAATTCATATGCTTGGTATTCAGCTTTTGAATGGTCTGGTCACTTGATTAAGGCTGAGTGTGCACTTCTGTCTCCTGCAACTATACCTCCCCTCCAACAGTGATCAAGTGGAAGATATAAGAATGAATGACACATCCACCATCCTGGGGTCGGTTCCTGAAGTGACCCTGGCAAGTAAAAAAGAAAAATATCCCATGTTCATGGGGATTTTGTGTCCCAGAGATTAAGGGACTGAGCAGTACTCATGCCAATGATCACTTATCTAAAAACTACTGTCACTGGTTACAGAGCATTGTTTAGATGCTAAGGCAATAAATCTTTTTTTTTTTTTTTTTTTTTTTTTTCGGTACGCGGGCCTCTCACTGCTGTGGCCTCTCCCGTTGCAAAGCACAGGCTCCGGACGCGCAGGCCCAGCGCCCATGGCTCATGGGCCCAGCCGCTCTGCGGCACGTGGGATCCTCCCGGACCGGGGCACGAACCCGTGTCCCCTGCATCGGCAGGCGGACTCCCAACCACTGCGCCACCAGGGAAGCCCAATAAATCATTTTTGAGAGTTAATGTGTTGAAACATATATTGTCCTTCAATGTAGTAATCAACAGCAATGGTGGGTTTTGTTCCACTTCAAACTACTGGTCCCTGGGAAATTGAGAGAACACAATGTTTCAATGTCACAGTATATTAGGTGTTTCAGAAATTCCCACTACTCCCTCTTCAGTTCATGTTGAATGAGTGAAAAAGCAATCAGTAGATGGAAGAGGCAAAATCAAAACCAAAAAAAGTGAACTGGCTAATTTCACAAAGACCACCACTACTTGATATTCTTCTTTGTCAATCTTCTGTATTTTAGCTGCATTATAAATTAACCCTATAGCTAGTGCTCATGATTCAATCTTCTTTTTGAAACATTATATCTCATATGTTTGATTCATCCCTATTATTTTAGTTATAAAATACCAACCTCATGATAAAATTTTAATGCCCTCAAAGTCCACCAGGGAATACTGATACATGAAGCTCCTAGACTAGATGCTAAGTGGGTTCTTTGGGTCCTTTCCATTCTAGGAGAAGGATCATGACACTGTGATGATGTTACTAGCTTTGGTATCACTTATTCAGCAAACCATGTTGAGTGCCTGTAGTGGATTCATATTGTGTCAGTTGAGTTAAGATGGAACCACATTTCCAGGAATTCTCTTCACTGTGTAATTCCAAGTTACTATGGGCCACAAGTGATATCTGCATAATACCTGAGAGGTGGAAGTGAAACAACAGCCTTGTTTTTTCTTTAATACTTGGAAGACCTGTGCAGGTTCTCTGCTAGGCACTATTGCAACTCACACACATGGTGCCCCCTGCTGGCTCGCCTTGATGGTGGAGGGCAGATCCCTGTCCACTGCTCCCCCTGCTCCCCCTCTCAGCTTCTCCAACTCCTGGGACAGGTGAATGCTTAGTTCTGTGACAAAGGACTCAAGCTTCCATTACAGGTCACCTGCAATATTAAAATTGGAGATATGGACAGACCAATAGGAGTTCTAGTCCATTCTTATGAGTTCCAGTCTCATCCCCAGGGGTTCCAGTCCCTCCTTGCTCATCATCTTTTCTTCCCTGGTGCCTTCCTTCCTAACTCAGATATAAAGACAACAGACTTTGATAGGCTCTTTAACAAGCTCCCACAATCATATAAGGTCAACTCCCTACAATAAATTCCTTGTGATATATCATTCCTAGTGGGTCTGTTTCTCTGACTGAACCCTGATGATACAGTGCCCACCATGAACACCACTACAACTGGTAGCAGGGATTTCAAAAATGAATGAGTCATTGTGGTGAAGAAGACTGTTTGTTAGGGCTACCATAGCAAAATACCACAGACTAATTGGCTTAAACAACAAAAATTTATTTTCTCACAGTTCTAGAGGCTAGAAATCCAAGATCAAAATGACAGCAGGTTTAGTTTCTCCTGAGGCTTCTCTCCTTGGCTTGTGGATGGCTGCCTTCTTGCTGTGGCTTCACCTGGTCTTTCCTTTGTATGCATGCATCTCGAGTGTGTCCTCCTCTTATCATAAGGGCACCAGTCCTATTAGATTAGGGCCCCACCCTTATGACCTTGTTAACCTTAATTACCTCTTTAAAGGCCCTATCCCCAGATACAGTCACATTGGGATTTAGGGCTTCAATATATGAATTTGGGAGGAACATTATTCAATCCATAACAAAGATAAACAAGTAAATGGGATACTGTAATTGCATGTGAAAATGTTAGGTGCAGTTACAGAATGCCATGGAAAGCCACAAGAGGGGTATAACACAGTTCTGGAATTGTGGGTTCAGAGATACGAGGATTAAACAATGTATCATCCAAAATGGGACCCTTGTGAGAATGAAAGGAGGCATTAAAAATAGACATTAATTGACAGATCTTCATCAGGCATATTCTAGAACTGTCCCAGGGAAACTAGGAGACATAGGTACCCTGTTCAGGGAAAACCCTGTAGAGAAAATAATATCTAGAGTAAGACCTAAGGAGGAACAGAAGTCAAGGAGACAGAGAGGTGGGCAGTACTCCAGGTGATCAGGCAGAAAGAGCATAATGAGCAAAAAACAATAAGCTGGAGGAACAGTGGCAAGTTTGAGGAACTACAAGATTCCATGTGGCTGAAGTTTAGCAAGAGCAAGGTAAGCAGGATTCAGAAGATAAAGTAGCCCTTTAAGGAGTTTGGAGTTGGTTCTGATGGGAGATATGGGCCATTACAAGTTTCAGTCATAGAAATGACATAATTTTGTTTACATTTTAGACACCTCTTTCAGAAAGTAGATCAATGGAATATTACTCGGCCATAAAAAGAAACGAAATTGAGCTATTTGTAATGAGGTGGATGGACCTAGAGTCTGTCATACAGAGTGAAGTAAGTCAGAAAGAGAAAGACAAATACCGTATGCTAACACATATATATGGAATCTAAGAAAAAAAATGTCATGAAGAACCTAGGGGTAAGACAGGAATAAAGACACAGACCTACTAGAGAATGGACTTGAGGATATGGGGAGGGGGAAAGGTAAGCTGTGACAAAGTGAGAGAGTGACATGGACATATATATATACACACATATATATACACTACCAAACGTAAAATAGATAGCTAGTGGGAAGCAGCTGCATAGCACAGGGAGATCAACTCGGTGCTTTGTGACCACCTAGAGGGGTGGGATAGGGAGGGTGGGAGGGAGGGAGATGCAAGAGGGAAGAGATATGGGAACATATGTATATGTATAACTGATTCACTTTGTTATAAAGCAGAAACTAACACACTATTGTAAAGCAATTATACTCCAATAAAGATGTAAAAAAAAGAAAGACATGGTGACTATAGCTTATAACACTGTATTCTGTAATTAAAATCTGCTAAGAGAGTAAAATTGAAAGGTTCTCACCAAAAAAAAAAAAAAAAGACGAATATGTGAGGTGATAGATGTGTTAATTAACTAGATGAGGGAAATCCCTTCACAATGTTTAGATATTGATTAAATCTCCACAATGCACACTTTAAATATCTTGCAATGTTGTTTGTCAATTATACCTAAATCAAACTGAAATTTTAAGGAAAAAAAGAGAGAAATTAGATTAAGACAGAAAACTCTCGCATTTCTTGACTCTTTTCTCTGATACCTCTTTTCCCCCTAGGACAAAAGGATATTGTTTTAAAGACCAAATAAGTAACAGCCTCAGGAAAAATAAGAACTTCCATCTACAAAACACAAATATGGACGATCTGCAAAAATCAAACAGGATCAGACAGACAAAGAAACCACCGTCCAATATATGAACCCCCAACATCTGGAGAGACTAAGGAGCCAAGTTCAAACGGCTCTCATTCACCAAGGAGGGGACAATTGGAGTGTCAATAATGATAACAACTAAAAGGAGTAAAACACATCAAATAAGTTTCAGTCTATAAGTCTAATGATATTGTAATAAAACTAATTGGTTGCCACTTTAGAGTAACTGTAAATTATTTTGAAAACTGTTAAATAATGAGAAAGAGTAAAGCATTTTTCTTGCCTTTCCTGTATGAACTGTACCAAGAGGTAACCAATACTAAATGAGAAAAAGTTTCTCTTTATAGAAATAAACCAGCTAATAAATGAGGAAGAAATTATTTAATTAGTACCTCACCATTTGAGTTAATGGAGGTAGGTATTGATCAGCAATAGCTGCTAAAACCACAAAGAAAAACAAAAAACCTTTAGGTGCCTCTTGATAGAAGAACAGAACATGCCCTGTGAATTAATTTTGCTAAAAAAGATTGAATTTGAATCTAATTAAGCCTCTAATCAAACCTTCAGAACAATTACTAATGTATAAGATGTTTAGAACAACACAGGTTACAATCAGCAAAATCAACCTACATTAAAAAAGAAATAGAAGAAGACAGTAGATTCGAAGTATGTTCAGCAACATACCTACCAGTCACAATGTGTAGATTTTACTTGTATCCTGATTCAAAGAATAAACTGTAAACCAAAGTTGTGTTATTAATGCCACAATTGCAAATCTAAATATTGACCAAATATGTGATGACTAAACATTTTGAGTTTGGGGATAGATGAGACGATATTTCTAGAGAGCAGTTGCATCCATAAGTCCAAAGCTCTTAATAGACATCTGGACTAAAAACATAAATGTGGGAATTGGAATCATCTATGGGTTTTTGCTGGACACATGGAAGTTTATGAGATATTAGGTTATATATAGAGTAGAGTTTCTCATTTTTGGCACTGTTGAGGTTCGAGGTCAGAGAATTCCTTGTTGTGGAAGGCTATGCTCTGCCTTACAGGATATTTAGCTGCATCCATGGCCTCTACGCAACTAGATGCCAGTAGTTTTCCTCCATCCAGTTGCCATAACCAAAAATGTCTCCAGACGTGGCTCCAAATTGCCTCCCATTGAGAATCACTGATGTAGAGTGAAAAGAGGAAGGATGAAGACTTGAAGAATCAAAAGGACCTGTAATCAAGTTACATCTCCACCATTGCTAATTCTGACCCTCTCTCCAGGCCTTCCTCTTCTCATCCCTAAAATGCAAATGACATCATCTCATCCGCTAAGTAGCTGTGGCAATTATTTAACATGGAGAACACTTACTTCATAATGAGAACACCTGTGACATGCCTCCCTTCAAACCTGCCCATTGCTATTGATTTCCTATTCTTTCCTTTCTCCCTCAAATTTCTTGGTCCAGTTTAGCTCAAAAAAACTCCAGAACACAACTTCTTTTCCTCTTATGGCCAAGAAACCTGAAGTTTGACTTTATAGCTATTGCCAAGCTGCTTAAGGATCCCTCAGAAATTGACTGTAAACATCCACCTTCACCCTCTTCCCAACCCTCCACATGAAGGTCCTTTGCAGGAAGAGAGATAAGTAAATAACCTCAAACAGCAAAGATGAGTTACTGTTGTCTCTGGAGTCCGAGATCAAAGCCCACACGTACACCTCCCAGAGAGCTCCCTAAATTTGACTAAGAGACAGCATAGACTCACTAAAGCTCTTTAGATTAAAAACTAAAGAAAAATATATTTTTTCAGTGAATGAAAAAGATTTCACCAGGGGCAAGTCACTCTGTCATAAATGAGGCTCCATGTCTTACTTGGGCTTTGAGAAAAGGGTCTTATGTTCATGCTTTACCTCTATTTACCCAACATGATTTCCTTTTAGCAGTAATTAGTTCTATTTATTAACAGCTTTACTGGGATATAATTCACATACCATACAATTCACCCATTTAAAGTGTGTAATGCAATGGTTTTTAGCATATTCACAGAGACAGGCAACCACCACCCCAGCAATTTTAGAACATTTTATCACCACAGAGAGAAATCCCATACCACTTAGTTATCAGCTCCCTACCCCCAATTCCCTTAACGCTAAATGACATTTTTCTGTTTTATATTTCAGTAATCCATTTCTGTCTCTATAGATTTGCCTATTCTGGAAATTTCATGTAAATGGAATTATGTAGCCTGTAGTCTTTTGTATCTGGCTTCTTTCACTTATGAAATTATGAAAATACAATATTTTTAAGATTCATCCGTGTGGTAGCTTATATCAGAGTTCCATTCATTCCTTTTTAAGGTGGAATAATATTCCATTGTATAAACATAACACATTTTGTTTTTCTGTTCAATAGCTCATAACCATTTGAGTCATTTCCATCTTTTGGCTATGGTGAATAATGCCGCTATAAACATTCATGTACAAGTTTTTATTTGAGCACCTGTTTGCAATTCTTTTGGGTATATGCCTAAGAGTGGAACTGCTGAGTCATGCGAGGAACAGCCAAACTGATTTCCACATCAGTTAACTCTTACCTGAAAAATAATTTTAGAAAGTAGGATAACATTTCTTATGCCAAAACAAGATATCCCTGCTCAGTTTGGTTGAGTACCTAAGTCAAGTCTCCATAGAGGAGAGATGGTAGACATGTAAGGCAGACATGCCAACATTTTGAACTATTCTGCATTTATGCCAAATATAAATGCATTTACATTTTAAATATAAATGTATTTATTCTGCATTATGGTGTTTTTGTTAAAGAGTTTGTAAGGTGACTTAGTAACCAAAACATTACCTGAAACCTTGTTTCTAGGGAGAAATGTATTATGAGTTAAAATTTGTGTTCTAGGAAAATGCATTTTCCTGGTCACACACGGCACCTGGGGCCACCTGACCAGGAAGGCTCACCCTCCCTATCTCATCCAGCAGCTTCACAGGACATTTAACATCTAACATGGGACTCTACCAATCCTGGAATTTCAAGGCTGACTAGGTAGAAGGGAACTCTTCTTTCCTCATTTTCTTCACAATCTAACAGGCTCTGGCTACCCATCAAGCAGTTATGTGGGAGTTTATACGTGCACATCTGATTCTGGAGGGATTTCCATTTCTCTTTCTTCTCCCTTTTGCCTGGGATCACAGATCTTGCACATATCTAAGATATTCATCGGGCAAGTGTTCAACAATAAGAGAGCATCTTGACTCCAGGTGAATTCCCTGGCTTGAGATTATTCTAGTGGGGAAATTGGCCAAGTACAAGCGGCCAAGTAAAGTCTCCAACCAAAGGAGCCAAGAGCAGCCCAGGCCTTGAGGAATCTCAAGTGGTGACAAAGGAGCTTAAGGCCAAGGATTAGGAGTATAGTGAAATCATAAATAAAATAAGGGTTTTGACTTTGTAAAAATCAAAAATACATTGTGGTTAGAATGCAAAGTGGGTCAGGGTATGTGGATTAAGGCAGAATAAGGCTATAAATACTAGGGTGCCTGTGGCTGGCAGCTTTCTAAGATCGTTACCCCAAATCCCTATACTCTGGTTTACATGCCTTGTATAATTTTCTCCTGGAGTGCCATCAGAATCTGTAATTAGGATGACATATCAATCTTGTGATTAGGTTCCATTGTATGGCAAAGGTGAATGGATTTTACAGATATAATTAAAGTCCCTAATCAGTTGGCTTTGAGTTAATTAACAGGGAAATTATCATGGTTGGGCCTGACCTAATCAAGTGAAGCCTTAAGGCTGGCCTTGAAGAAGTAAGCTGCTGTGTTGTGGAAGCCTATAGAAGGAGCCATTGGGCAATGGAAAGCAGCCTTTAGTTGCTGAGAGTGACCCTGGCCAACAGCTTGAAAGAGAATAGGGATCTCAGTTATACAGCTGCAAGAATGGATTCTACTGAAAACTTAAGGGAGCTTGGAAGTGGATTTTCCCAGTCGAGCCTCCAGATGAGGATGCAGCCAGCAAGACCTTGATTTCACCCATGTGAGGCACTGAGCAAAGAACCAAACTAAAACGTGCCAGATTCCTGACCCATTGGAACTGTGAGATAATAAATCAATTTTGTGGTAAGATGCTCAATCTATGCAATTTTTTATGTGGCAACAGAAAACTAACACAGGGCCAAAGGTCACAGTGTGTGTGTGTGTGTGTGTGTGTGTGTGTGTGTGTGTACATACTGTGTGCCCTAGGAGAGCGCAATGGCTTTGAAACATTGGGCAGATCCTCACATGTATTCTTGCTGTTGTTCTATATGCCTTTTGTGCAGTTATCCTTGACTTTAGTTTTATGTCTAAATTGCTCTTTTCCTACCTATTCTATATGCACACCTTCTATAATTAAATTTAATAAATGGTTTCTGTTCTTGTCTTAATGCAATAAACTACACAAAGGATTTGCATTTAATGTCTTTTGTACTCATAGGTGGAGTTCTAAACCCCTAAACCCCGCAAATGCTTTTCTGCTTTGAATCCCAAGTTGCACTTATAAACAGAATAAGAAGAAGAAGAAATTAGAGGCTGTCTATAGTGAAATTTAAAGTCCCTAGGGGAGTAGTAAACTGAATAGAAAACCTGCAGTTTGTGTGTGTAATCACACAGACCATTGAGATATGGGTGTTATTGTTTAGTTAGCCCAGAATTATATAGAAGCCTTAGCAATTTTATTTGGGTGATTTCAGAGCACAGAGTGGTATATATCTGTATCATGAGATTGCAGTTTGAATAAAAATACACCACAAGATAGACTCAGAACCCTCTATTACATTGCTTGTAGTGCTATCACCAAAGTCTCCCATTTCATACAAAGACAGATGGACAACAAATGTCCTTCTGTTCTTGGTACAGAGCTCAAATTGAATGGGATTTATCAGGATGTCACATCTAATCCCTCTTCTTAAGGTACTCTGACTGTTAGTTTTGGCTGGCAAGAGAAGGGGAACCAAATGATTAAGTGCCGGACGACAGAGTTCCTAGGTTAAAAAAGTTTTAAAATAAGTTCTATTTTCTTGTATTTTCATATGCCTTTCTAAGCATAAACATTTCTAATTGGTATCAGTGGATCTGAATTATGAATTAATCTAAATAGCCAACCCTTTCTCCAAATAAAACCAGAAAGTGTCAACTAAATCTTTAGTAATAGGTGTATCTATGCTTGTTACCCTAGAGAATAAAGCCAGTATTGAAATTTCTAAGTAACACCAATAAAAATGTATTCATGAAGTAGAACACTTTTTATTTTTAAATTCTTATAAAATGCCTTCCCTCCTGGCATGGAACACTCTGCTCATGAAAGTACTTGCAAAGCCTCCAGCTGTTCCTCTTCGTTTTTCTCCCATCAATTCCAAATATCATCTTAGAAAGGCAAATAGAATTTTCCTAAATAATCACCAACACATGATGAAATTACTTCTCCAGATTTAAGAGCTCCAGCAAAGAATTTGTAGGGGATTACTATCTCATTTTCAAATAGTGCCCTATTCAGATGTAGCTACAATCACCCTACAGTTAGAGCAATAATTTCTTGTTGCCACACATCAGGGGGTCGCTAGTTATCTTAACAACTGTCATGAAATTCTAAAAGAAAAATTAATTTACATTTGCTCTCATTAAAAAAAAAGAGACTAAAATGTACTCTGTTAGAATCTCCTAGGTGGAATTTGAATTTGAGAATTCAAATTCAAATGGAATGGAATTTGAGAATTTCCATTCATAAAGCAATCCCCAGGTATTTCCAGGTATTTCCAATGCAGCTAGTCTGTAGACCAGAGTTTAGAATCACAAAAATTAGGAGCTATGTCAACCTCTCATTGATTTGCTAGAGTGTTAATTGTGATATAATTCTTGAAAATAAGCTACTTTAACTAAAAATTAAAAAGACAGTCTTTTGGTCTGAATCCTTGTATTTAACATCTCATTCTCCCAAATTCCTAATGAAATGTCCAAAGGAATTCAGAAATTGTGGAAAATCTGAATCAGCTCTGAAAATCAGGGAAGGAAACGTAACTATTGGGGGAAAAGTCAAGAAATTTCTGCAGAATATATTGCTGTATTGGGACCCTATTGGGAGAATTGCTGGCCAACTCACAATTCATAAACTGACCCTAAGTACAGAGCAGCAGGG
The DNA here is from genome assembly GCF_949774975.1 of Lagenorhynchus albirostris. Taxonomy (NCBI): domain Eukaryota; kingdom Metazoa; phylum Chordata; class Mammalia; order Artiodactyla; family Delphinidae; genus Lagenorhynchus; species Lagenorhynchus albirostris. The sequence continues at coordinate 117,638,822 of NC_083099.1, forward strand.
CCTGCAGTGAAAATGGACATTATGACAGTGGTAGGAGGCTTGGGGAGGAGGTTGCAAATCTAGAGGTAACAAGAGTGAGATGACTCGGCATAATTTGCTCCCAGTTTACACTTGAACTATAGAGCAAGCCAAGTAGAATGGGGGCAGTGCCACAGCTGGCCTCTAAAGAAAAAGGCCTTACCAGTTAGAGAATAGGGACGTTATCCCAGCAAACAAAGAGGGAATAGACTATCTTTGGCATAGGGGCAAAACTACCTGATGTGGCTGCCCTTGGCTTTAATTCACACCCTACTCATCAGTGGTAATGCCCCTATAATTTGACAATGTAAAACTACAGTAGAGCTAATCCTACCTTCATTTTTTTCTTCTTCTTTCCTTCCTTTTTCTCTCTCTCTTTCCCTTCTTCCCTCTCTCCTCTCTTCCTTGTTCTCCCTTCCTTTTTGGTTAAAATCAAAACAACCTTTCAAAAAAAAAAATCACATAAAACTCCAAATATGGACAAGCTTACAATTTCCATCACCAATTATTTATCCAACCACTGTCTCATTCTCCATCCCTCCCATGTATGCTTACTTGTCAGAATAAGCAAAGAGAAAATTATAAAAATTCAGTAGTTCAAAAAAAGGGAATTAAGCTGAACAGGCAGAAAAAAATATTCCCTTAAAATGGCTTTATTAATAAAAGCCAGGAAAAACTATAGAAAATCTCTAATATGTATTTCCTAAAAGATTCAAGAGGACACTTTTTCTATTAAGTATAAAAGCATGAAGTCATATAAAAGATATAATCTGAGAGCAGGAAAAGTTGCTTTAAGATGAAAAATATGACCATTAAATATTCTAATGCAATGGAATTCATAAAGAGAAGATGAGATTCTGTAGAATTAGAATCAATAGATTAGAAAAATAAGCTAGAGAAATCCTTCCAGAACTTCTAGAGAAAATAGACAATGTTGCCAAAGCAATTTAAAATTTTGTAAGACAAATCCAGTAAATCTAAAATAAGTTTTATAAGAAGTCTAGAAGGAAAGACTCAGCAGATGGAACAGCAAAAAGAAAAGAAAAAATGATGGGTGAAGGTGGTCAAAACAATCTTCCACTTATAAAATAAGTAAATTTGGGGGATGTAATGTACAGCATGGTGACTACAGTAAATAATACTCTACTGTATATTTGAAAGTTGCCAAGAGAGCGGATCTTAAAAGTTCTCATCACGAGAAAAAATTTTGAAATTATGTTATGTAGGCTTATTGTGGTGGTCATTCTGCAATATATTTGTATATCAAATCATTATGTTGTACACCTGAAACCAATATAATGTTATGCGTCAAAAGAAAATCATGTAATTCCAAATATAAAGGACATATTTAATTAAAACAGATTTAAACCTGATATATCCTTGTGAAACATTTAAATTTCAGGACTAGAGAAAAAAATTTACATGCATCAACATGGTGCAGGGGGGTGGATGGCAGGGACTGGGTGGACAAAAACTTGAACAGTCACTTCACAAAATAAGTAATTTACAAAAGGAAAATGTGAACTGTCAAGTTGGCTTCAAGCTTTTCTGCAATACTAAATGTCAGAGGTTCATGGAGCAATGTCTTCAGAGTTTCAGAAAATCATTCTATGATCCAAGAATTCCATATCCAATCAAGCTGATACCCGTACAAGAGAGAAGAAAATACAAAGCATAATACCTCTGTAGACTTCCAGAAAAATTACAAAAAGAAAGTGACAGCTCATGGAGACAAAATCAAGATCAGAAAGCTAAGAAGGGAGAAGACAGAAGAAGGTAATAATCAGAAACAGTGATTTCAGAGTGGTTACCATGTGCCAAATACTTTATATTTGTTTTTACAGGTAAAATCCATAATGAATTTGTGAAAGGTGTGAACTTTTATGTGCTATATACCAAGGCACTACCAAAAACAAAAACACAGCAAAATCTAATGGAAGAATGTAAAATTGACAAAAAGTAATCACAGTAAGAAACATGTAATGTTTTCTCAGTTTTTGGTCATTCAAGACAAAAGTTTAGTATGTAAAACAATTGATATAGTTAATATGTTTATTTAGTAGGTAAAAATATGAAAATAATAATATAGTAATATAGAACTATGTACAAAGGAAAGTGGTTAAGGACATTGCCTAAAGAGCTGTACAACCTGGGTACCAAATGTGTTTCCCCCACTTAGCTAGCTGGATTTGGGGCAATATACTTGCCATCTCTCTGCCTCAGTTTTCTCATTACAAAGTGAAGGATATAATTGTGTGATGATTAAATAAATTTATACATATGAAATACTCAAGACATAATAAGCACCTATTTAGTACTCAGTCAATACTAACTGCTATAATAACAACTAATGATGATATATACAGAATTTTGAACTTTACCTATAGAGAATATTCTTTCTTTTCAAATGTCTTGGGGATATTTACAAGAAAATAATAATATAATATGCCAAAAAATTCAGTAAATTATTGAAGGTAGAAATTGTGTGAATTACATAGATGTGCACAAAAATTTTACTAGTAAAAAGTAAAGATGCAAAAAAAAAAATCAGATTACAGAGAAACTTTAAAACACCCTCCTAATTAACTCCTGAGTTAAAAGAAGAAATTGAAGTGCACCTTTAAATTCTCTAGAATATAACCAAGTATATATCTATATATCAAACCTAAATGATCATGGTAAAACAATAAAACTTTTAGAATAAAACAATGAAGAACATCTTTGTGGCTTTAGAATAAGCAAAGATTTTTAAACAAGAAATAAAAACACCTCTTCAAAGGAAAAAAAGTGACTGGACAATATTCAGATTAAGAACTGTGTGCGTCAAAAAGATACCATTGAGAGAGTGAATAAAAACCTACAGAGAGGGCTTCCCTGGTGGCGCAGTGGTTGAGAGTCTGCCTGCTGATGCAGGGGACACGGGTTCATGTCCCGGTTCAGGAAGATCCCATATGCCACGGAGTGGCTAGGCCCGTGAGCCATGGCCGCTGAGCCTGCGCGTCTGGAGCCTGTGCAAAACCTACAGACAGGGAGAAGATATTCACAATACACATATGTAACAAAAACTTCATATACAGAAAAAACTTTTAAAAATCAGTAAGAGAATACAAACAAAAAAATGGACAAAAACTTGAACAGTCACTTCACAAAAGAAGGTATCTAAATGGCCAAGAATCTATGAAAAAGTACTAACTTCGTTAGTCAACAGAAAAATGCAAATTAAATCTATAATATGAAACCACTGCACCCTTACCAGAATGGCTAAAATTAAAAAGAACAATCAATACCAAATTTGGGCAAGGATATGGAGTAACCAAATATCCCACCCATTGTGGTCAGAGTAAAACTGGTAAAACACGTTTGGATAACTGGCAGTATCTAGTAATGCTGAATATATATATTCCAGGTATATTCCTAACAGACATGCATGCATGCTCACCAAAACATGTCTACTAGAATGTTCATAGCAGCACTATTTATGATACCCTATAATTAGAAATGACCCAAATGTCCCGAATGGATAAACTAATTATGAGGTATTCACAGAATGAAATACTGTATAGCAATAAAAATGAATAAATTATAACTACACATAGCAATACAGCTGAAGCTCATAAATAATGTGGAGCCAAAGATGTCACCTAAAAGACTACAAACTGCATATTCCATTTATATAAAGTACAAGAAAGGAAACTTAATCTATGCTGTTAAGAGTTAAGATTCCAGCTCCTCCTGAGAGGGTTGTGACTAGAAGGGAGGGTTCTGAGAAGCTGGAATAGTCTATTTCTTGATCTGGGCATAGGTCACACAGGTTTACTCAGTTAGGGCTGGTTATATGAGCATATTCAGTTTGTAAAAATTCGTTGAGCTTTATACCCATGCTATGTGCACATTTCTCCAGGTATAATAATTACCCTTCAATAAAATATTTTAAAAATCTTATGGGATCAGGTCAAAAGTATACTCATAGGAAAATACAGAGCATTTTATGCATAACAAAAAATATCACTTGAGTATAAAAAAGAACAAAATGAAACTAGGAAGTAGAAGCAGAAAGAAGAATTAATAGAGATGAAGAACCTTATTTAAATTAATTATAAAATATTAAAATGGAAAATTGATAAATAAATCCAAGCATTAGTTCTTTGAAAAGACCAACAAGATACGCAAAGTTCTGGACAAGTTAAATGGAGGGGAAAAAGAAAGAAAAAGAGGCAAAACCTAAATTTGAAACACACCAAAGGAGACTGTGGGTATTTTACAGATAAGTTTTCTCAACTTTGGCACTGTTTACATTAGGGCCAGATAATTTGTCTCTATATAGCCAAGAGTTTTTTGAAAATGAAGTGTGCTTTGCTCTATTAGATAATAGAAATAATAGAAAAATAATTTAAATAGTGTAGAATGAGTACAGGAAGAGCAGGCAGATCAAACAACATAAAATCCAGAAAAAGACTCAAATATTTATAGAAATTTAATACATGGTAAAAGTTACCTTTCAATTCCAGTAGAGCAAAGAAGGATTCTTCGATAAATATTTGAAGATTTAGGTACAAGAAATATTTGTTGAAATACTATTCACACATGAAAAATAGGAAGCAAGTAAAGTGCCTAAGATTTTAAAATTTGTTCTATAAATTATGATACATTTATGCAATTAATATGTTCAGCCGTTTAATGTTACTGTAGAAGAGTATTTAAATCTACAGCAAAATGATTGTTATATAATGTTAATCAAAAATGAAACATTTTACCCAATAATAAGTACTGTGAGGTTTTATTTTTGTATTCTGTCTGGCATGTGAGTAAGAGTGGAGAGAAGGCCAGAAGGATATACAGTAACTGAAATATTAAGATTAGTTATCTCTAAATAGTAGAATTTCCATTGATTTTTATTTTCTTCTGTGAATTCTCCATATTTTCTAACTGTTCAATATAAAAATGTATCATTTTCTTAATAACCAAAAACAAAGAAATAGAGAAAGCAAAGCATACACAAAAAATTAATCTGTAACACTAAACCTCCTGAAAAACATTGATGAGTGCCTTCTGATGACCATTTTCATCAGTAGCACTAGCCAACTTACCCACCTGGACAAAAGCTCTGTTTTCTGACTAGTGTTGATCCCTGTATATGGAACCTTCCCTCCACCCCTAAGCACCAGCTGTCAACATCCCATTCAAAAACTCAAAAGCCAGTGAAAAGGAAGATACATCAGTAGTTGATAAGTACATGAAAAAGATATAACTTAAAACATAGTAAACCATAATTCAAAAAGAGTCATGTACCAAAATGTTCATTGCAGCTCTATTTACAATAGCCTGGAGATGGAAACAACCTAAGTGTCCATCATTGGATGAATGGATAAAGAAGATGTGGCACATATATACAATGGAATATTACTCAGCCATTAAAAGAAACGAAATTGAGCTATTTGTAATGAGGTGGATAGACCTAGAGTCTGTCATACAGAGTGAAGTAAGTCAGAAAGAAAAAGACAAATACCGTATGCTAACACATATATATGGAATCTAAAAAATAAATAAATAAATAAATAAAAAGGTCATGAAGAACCTAGAGGCAAGACGGGAATAAAGACATAGACCTACTAGAGAATGGACTTGAGGATATGGGGAGGGGGAAAGGTAAGCTGTGACAAAGCGAGAGAGAGACATGGACATATATACACTACCAAATGTAAGGTAGATAGCTAGTGGGAAGCAGCCGCATAGCACAGGGAGATCAGCTCGGTGCTTTGTGACCACCTAGAGGGGTGGGATAGGGAGGGTGGGAGGGAGGGAGACGCAAGAGGGAAGAGATATGGGAACATATATATATGTATAACTGATTCACTCTGTTATAAAGCAGAAACTAACACACCATTGTAAAACAATTATACTCCAATAAAGATGTAAAAAAAAAAAAAGATAAAAAAACACAGCAAAATAATGCAATATACAAACTAGGATATTTAAAATTAATAAAACTGGCAGCACCAAAAACTGGTGAGGATATAGGGCCTCCAGAATCCTTATATACTGCTGATGGTGGGATAAAATGGTACTTTAGGAAAATATTTGGCAATTTCTGATAAAGTCAACACGTCTGACCTATGACCCAACAGTTCCACCAGGTATTACCCAAAAGAATTGAAAGCATACTGTTTGATTCCACTTATACAAGGTATCTAGAATAGTCAAATTCATAGAGTCAGAAAGTACATTGGTAGATGTCAGGGGCCGGGGGTGGGGAGCTGAGGAGGGGGAATGGGGAGTTAGTGTTTAATGGGGACAGTTTCAGTTTAGGAAGGTGAAAAATTTGGGAGATGGATGATAGTGAGAGTTGCACAACAATGTGAATGTACTTAGTGCCACTGAACTGTACAGTTAAATATGGTTAAAATAGTATGTTTTATATTATGTGACTTTTACCACACACAAAAAATTTTTAAAGCATATTGTACAAAAGGATTTGTACAAGAAAGCTTACAGCACCTAGATTCATTCATGTTAAAAATCAGAAACCATTAAACATCCATCAACAAGATAATAGATAAATAAATTGTGATACATTAATAAAACGGAATACTATTCAGGAATAAAAAGGAATGAACTATTGATATACACAACAATGTGGATGAACTTCAAGAACATTCTGCTGAGCAAAAGAAGACAGACACAAGAGAGTATTGGCTGTATTGTTCCATTCAGGTGAAGTTCAAGACCAGACAAAACTCATCTACAGTGAAAGAAATTGAAAGAGCAGTTTCTTCTGGTAGGAGGTACGAAGGTGGCCTGGGAAGGAGCACAAGAACTTCCTGGGTGACGGCAGCATTCTATAAGTGTGTGGGTTACATAATGTGATTGTCAAAATACATTGAACTGTAACACTTAAGCTCTTCTTATTTATCTTTATGTAAAATACACCTCAATAAAAATAAATATTAAGAGGTAAAGAGAAAAAGGCCAATAACATCCTGATACCTTTCCTGATTCCCATTTGGGATTTGATCTTTCTCCTGTGAGGCTCCGTATCTAAGCTCTTCCCTTGTCCTTCTCTCCCACATTAGTTTAAATGCTTTCTTCAGGCAGGAACTGGGTCTTGATTCTTTTTTTTTTTAATCCAATGTATGTCTAGCATGGTATTTTACACAATGGAACTTAATAAATATTTTTGGATGATCTCAGTGATCCAATGAAGAGAAGAATGTGACAGCACTTACTAGTAGTGGCTCAAACATGTCTCAGCTTTCACCGTTCAAAGTGAATACATTCATACCAGTCCTGAGCTACAAGCATCCTCAAGATCGCATTGCATTCCAGGGATCTACAGGTTTTTCTGGAGACTGTGCTTTTGGACGGACAAAGCCACTGTTGTTCAGACACACACACACACACCAAATGATTCTCTTCCACGTTGCAGTCTGCTGAACCCATGAAAAATCCTCTAACTATTACCCTGTGAATTCCCTTATCTCCTAGACTGATGGTGGACAGCAGAGCATATTCACCAAACTGGGGCAGGGGCGAGGCACTGAAGCAGTTCAGAACATGACCCCCCAAATATGCTGCTCTGTCACATTGATTATTTTGAGTTAAAGACACTTGAAAAAACAGCAAATACAAGAATAATTATCTGACTTTTAAGAAAAAAAGCAGGAGATGTAATCCTCATGTGAAAGATGTCCTCCTGGTACCAGAAAGAAAGTAACGTTCTTATCATCAAGGATAAGAAGTTGAGACCTGGAGAGTTCTATACAAATAGACTTTGTTAAAATACTTCTCTTCCTTTAGTTTCCCCACATAATTCAGTCACTTTTCCACAATTGCCTCTCTTTGTTCAACCTAATACAAAAGCAAGCAGCAAACACCCATTTCTTCGTGTTTTCATTCCTTATGAAGGCTGCCACGTCATGTAAAACTTGCATTAAATAAATTTGTACACATTTCTCCTGTTGATCTATCTTATGTCAATTTAACTCTCGGGACCAGCCAAAAAAAACCCAAGAGTGTAAGAGTGTAGAGATAAAAGTTCACCTATCCTACAGCGCTATTATTCCTGCCCTTCCCACCCCTAGATGCTGGCATATACTACTGCAGGCCCAGGCGACACCCAACTGGTAGAGTAAACACACTGTTCACAACATGTGGATCTGATAGGTTCTGTAAATGCTACCATACGGTGAATTTTTATATTGGAACTTCTTAAATTATTTCCCAGTAAAATTTGGAGAAATAGTTTTATTTGAAAACATTCAGCTCCCAAACAAATATACAATCAACAATTTCTACTAAAGCATGTAACTGAAGAAAAATAACCACTCTATTAATGATATGTCATTAATATTAAAAATAGCTTCAAAATAGAAACTTAAATGTAAACATAATAGGAACTAATGTCAATTTTGAGAGATAGTTCTGTGGAAAAAGCAGAGGTAAGCCTCAAATCTTTCACCCTTTGGATGCTTATACTAACCTTCTAATGCCCTAATACTTCTAAATTTTTGTCCCACATCATTGTTTTAAAGGATCTTACTGTATTCCACTTAGTAAAGTTTCCTTTCATTGTCAAATCTCTGATATAATGAGATCAAACTCAAAATGTTTACATAATCTATTACTCCAATCAAATTTTGATGTTTTTATTTCCCATCACTTCCTTCACTTCTGCTTTGTGGCCCTGTAGCCTCAATGAGTTTTAATTAGCCTTTCTTGTTTTTTCCTATTTTCATTCACTAAATTAGAAACAATTCTGAAAAGTATTTTAGAAGTTATTGCTTATGAAAAGAAACTATTAGAACATGACCCCCATTTTTATTGCTATTGGTACCAAGAGCCAGAAAATTCTTTTGACTCTCTCCGCTGCCTCAACACCCATGTCCCAACTTGGCAGCCCTAATTCTGCAATGTGTTCAGGATCCACTACTTGCTCTGCTCTAACCCTGCTGGGATTGCTACTCAGGCCTTCATTGCTCTTTGCAGGGGCTTCTATAACTTACCCATGGACCTCCTTGCTAGTAGGCTCCTTCTCAGTCCAATCCAAACCTCAGCCTGAATGACCTTTCTAGAACACTCATCGATCATCCCATTCATCCACCTACAGAAGAAAGTTAGAAATCCTGAGAATCACCTTCAAAGCCTGTGACCCCAGCCTAACCTTCCAACCTTACTTGACTTTGCCACTCCCTGCCTGCCACACCAAACCCCATCCATCTCAGAAAATAGAGGACATTTTGAAGAAGTGCTTCTGATGAAACCACTTAAGCACCCGGGACATTTGTCCACTGTTGTTTTGATACTACTGCAAATTTTACAATGATACCACATTTTCCACCCATTTGTTTTTCATCCCAATATCTCTGACCTTTTTAAGTAATAGCAAATCTTTCAACTGTAATTTCTTTTTAAACACCAAGGAGTATTAAACCTCCTTCAAGCAAACACATTATCACCCTTGAAACTTGTGTGGCCCGCATCCCATCCTTATCCTTTTGAAGAGAAACATGTGGTTTCACTCTTATTTCATCTGTTTAATATGTCCTACACTGTTAAATAGAGTTCTTCTTCCAAATGACCTATATGCTTTCATACATTTCTCTTTTTTTGCTTATGATATTATCTCTGCTTGAGAATTCCTTGATAGTCTTCTCCACCTAACTGAATCCTATAGTTTATTCAAGATGAAGAATACCATTATATTCTATCTCTTTGGCATATGGATTATCTGGAACTAAAGACAGTTGAGAACCAGCAGACACAGAGAAAGCTCTTTGCCTCCCCCTAACTTCCAGAAAAAATAAAGTATGAACTTCCCCTTTTGTAAAGGAAATTTACATTTATAAAGGAAATTTCTATTTGTAGAGATGTCTCCAAACCAGAAAGAGAGCTACTTCCAGGAGACAACTCACCACCCCAGAGACTCTTATCTGCATAACAATAGGCCCCTTATTTACCAGACATCTCCCCCTCTCCCCTCCTCATAACTTGCCTCCCTCACCAGCAGCCCCAAACCCTTCTTCCTTTGTTTAACCTAAGTTGGTATATAAGCCTCAAGCATCTGACAGCCTCCTAGAGCCAAATTTGTCTTTGTGAATTCTCATGCACCTACAGGTATTTAAAACTATTTTTTCTTGTTAGTCTGTGTTTATCTTTGCCTCCCGGTATACACAGGAGTATTGTTTTCCTCTCCCGCTGCGGAGCACAGGCTCCAGACGCGCAGGCCCAGCGGCCATGGCTCACGGGCTCAGCCTCTCCGCGGCATGTGGGATCTTCCCGGACCGGGGCACGAACCAACGTGCCCTGCATCAGCAGGTGGACTCTCAGCCACTGCGCCACCAGGGAAGCCCGTTAGTCTGTATTTAATCAGTTTGCTCTTTTGGGCCCCAGCCCTGAACCTAGGAAGGTGGAAGAAGAGGGATTTTTCTCCCCACGAAGGCCCACCCCAAACATGTCTTCTTCAAAATGCTTTCCTCTTGATGTTCCTAGCACATCACTTCACACATGAGTAGGAAGTTGAATATACTTAATCTGTTCACAATTACCACTAATAGAGGTTCAAAAGTGAAGCTATATCAAGACTCTAGAAGTAAAAGTTTTAAGGTTAAATAGTCCACTTTTGTTCCCAATTTGTAAAGTACTCAAGTTTTCATCCGCTCTTTCTTTACATCCCTATTGCCCTTAGTGACTGCTCCCTTGAAACATCTAACATACATCTCGTCTCTCACCCTACACAAAAGCAGATATAATCCATTTGTGACTTTTCAGGCCCTGGATAATAATCATTAAGGGTTGTTGAACAGTGAAGGAAGGAAGGAAGCATAACCCAGCAGGACCCTATGGGGCCTTTCCAGGACAGACCCCTCCCCCATATCCTCTGCTTTAGCTCTGCTCTGAAGTACCTAGATAATAGTATCTGATACACATTTTCTGAGTCGTTTTACAGGTGCTAAAACCCCCACTAAATGGAAGAAATTAACAACTTGAAAACGGAGAGCAAGTAGCCCCCCGACCTACTGGAGCCTACGGATTGATCATGTTAACCCCTGTGACACTGCCCTGTTACCTCACCATCAACCAATCAGAGAACTGTGTGAGCGGATCTCACACCCTGGGACCCCACTCCCTCACCTTGCCCTTAAAAATGTTTTCCTGAAACCCATCAGGGAATTTGGGTTTTTGGAGCACTAGCTGTTCTGACTCCTTATAGGCACCAAAGCTGCACTTTCCTTCATCACCACCCGGTGTATTGGCTTTACTGCGAGCTGGTGAGCTGACCTGACCCAAGTTTGGTTCAGTAACAGAAGGAAGGGAGGAAGGAAGGAAGGGAGGAATGGAGGGAGGGAGGGAGGGAGGGAGGGAGGAAGAAAGAAAGAAATTGTAAATGAAAAATGGAGAAACTGTTGGGGAGGAGAAAGTGTCCCTACACCCTCTCAGGGTCTCTGGCTGGGTCTGAAAATTAAACTGACAAAGACAGATTAACAGGAGAAAAAGATACAGATATATTTAATCTAAGTTTGACATCACATGGGATCCTTCATGACAAGAAGAAGACTCAAAGAAACAGACCTGAGTATTTCATGCTAGGTTTTACCAAGAGTAGACAGTCATAGAGGAGTATGATGGGTTAGGGGAGGTCAGATGACCTTCCTGCTTCTCCTGTTTTCTCAAACTCCTTAGGCTTGAAATATTCACTATTCCAATAGGCTTCTGTTGGTTACATTGCAGCAAGCATTTGTATATGGAATTGCTCTTTAAAAGCAGGAAATCTGCTTCTTTACCAACACAGGTTTGTAGATTCTCTTTCATTTTCTTGCCTAAAACGTCAGCTCTGTAAATTGTTGTAGCAGCTTAATAAACAAATACTAAGTTGTGATCTCCCTGAGGACACCTATGTCTTATTCGGTGATATTTCTCAAGAACTTCATGACTACTGGGTAGGCAAGCTGGCCTACATTTAATTGAGAATGTATTGTGATTAATTCTCTTTGGACCAGTGGAGCCCTTGCTCTCTTTGTCCATCCACATGGCAAAACTGTGGAGAGATCTGAAAATTGCTCATTTGATGTATTTTACTGGTACATGAAAGGACAAAAGCCTAGGAAATCACTCTCTGCATTGAATGCCATTTGCCTCAGATCAATAATATTCAGAAAATGCGTTCACAGGATAAATGAGAATCGTCTTGCCTCCAAACCACAGCACAAAAGGAAAAAAGATATACTGTAATAAGATAACTTTTGTCAGTCACAATGCACTGCTTTCAGAAGGCTGTTTTCCATGCCTCCTTAGTTGTTCCTATTACATTCTAGTAACTGCTAAGATTGAGATGTACCAAAGTTAGGTTGAATGTTTAGGAAACACGGACTTAGGTGGTCTTATGATTTGTTAACTTATTAAAAGGCATGTTATTTCCTGGACAAACTAAATGAGAACACTGACATCTCCTTATATTTTTAAAGTTCTGTGGTTCATTTGTCAAACTGTAGTACATACCAGACTCAAAACCTCCCTCACTTCTTTCTTACCCCATGCCTGGTTTTAATCTCAGATTTAAGTTTAGATGGTGAATTGCCTTAGAAGGCTGGTAAATTAGTTTTAATGTTTCTTAAACACCAAATACGAGTGGATCATTCTGCTAGATGCTTTACGTATTCTACCCAATTTAGCCCTTAAACAACCATTCTGAGGCCTATGTTTTTGTTTCTATTTATACTTGAGGAAACTAAATATTAAGCAACCCAGTAACCACGGGCCCACCTCACTTACCCCCATCAACCCCGCCAAACAAATCTGAGGTTGCCTATTAGAAGCCCCATCAGAGTTCATGATCTTTCCATTGTTCCAGACCTTTCCATTATATCCAACCCATGGCAGTTTTAAATGGCATCCTCTTTATAAAACAGGGTCAGACTAGGTTTTCTCCACCTACCCGCCCCATCTCCCCAAAAATTGTACAATCTGAAAGCAATTTTTCTTATTCCTTCAATCTCCCAGATGAACCAACCTCAAAATAGGTCCAACCAAGAGCCACTTGGTCTAGTGAAAAGTTTGGTACCAGCTGAGGAATTACAGGATCTGAGTTCCCGCCACCCCTGACTAACTGGCCGTGTAACCTGTGCCCAATTAGTCAACTCCTCTAAGCCTCACATTCCTCATCTTTAAATAAGAAGGTTAACCATCCAGTTCCACAGGATATTTTTGTCTGATTTATAATGGAATTTCTAAGAGAGTAGGTATATTTTATGTTTCTTTTAAATTAGCATTTAATCAGTAAACTGCAAAGTAGGGACGTTGCCCACAACCTTAAAAAATGACAGCACAGTCTCTCAACCACACTCTAATGTCATTTGGATTTTGTCCTCCCACAAATCCCTTTTTTTAAAAAGAACGAAATAGAGACACAGATGTAGAGAACAAACATATGGACACCAAAGGGGGAAAGCGGTGGGTGGTGATGGGATGAAATTGGGAAATTGGGATTGACATATATACACTAATATGTATAAAATACGTAACTAATAAGAACCTGCTGTATAAAAATAAATAAATAAATTTTTTTAAAAAAAGAATACAATGATTTAAAAAACTCATTAATGTGTTTTTGTTTATTATTTGGCATTTCAAATGTGCTGTTCCTATATTGAAATACCAATATCCAAAGCCTACTGAAAGAGAGTGGATTCTTTGAGATGTTCCAAGTCGAGCAGCACCTTAATGATCAGACAGTAATAAGTCGGGATGACAGCGCTGCCCATGGTGCATTTCATGGTGCGAATGGTACGGACTTAGCAGAGTCCCATTAAATTAATGAGAAGCCCTGGCCTTTTTGGCCAGCAGGAGTGAGCAACATAATGGAGCCATCCAAACACCTTTCCATCCCTAGGAATGAAAGGCGAGATTGAAAGGACAACCAGTTCAGTTACGTGTTTGGCTTTCCACACAATTTATCCCCAAGATCAGGCTGTTACTCCATTTTTCCCTCAGTTGGGTTTTCAAGATCAGCAGCTGCTAAAATAGCTTTTTTAAGGTATTTTAGGTTGTTGACACCCTTGTCTCCTGAATACATAATAAATAAAAGGACCAGGAATCCCTCCAGAACTCTAGCACTGTCCAGTGAAGGTGTCCTTTGAATTGGGATTCATAAAGTGGGCTTTCACTTGATGTTCTGCTTGTTTTTACCATCAGCCAACAAAGGGTCTGCTATAAAAAGGGAGGCATCTCGATTAGTTAAAGGTAAATAAATGAAATGGGAATCTAATTTTTCTTGAGGCAGAATGCCAAAATGGGAGAAATGTTGGATTAGGAATTAGGCGAGTTGTGCTACCAAGAACCTGCGCAGCCAGGAACAACTGATGGCCTCTCTCAAGACCTCAGTCTCTTCGTTCATAAGAGAATTGGTTTGACAATATGATCCATAAATTTTTCCAACATTTTGAAATATATGGCTATCTTTGAAAATCAAGAGAAATATGGTCAATGAGTAGGTAGCAGATGCTGTGGTTGAAAATAAATATCCCAGGATTTATCTTTTCTTGGGAATAGATCTTCTTCTGTAAATGGGAATAGTATTCTACACTATTTTCCTCTCAGTGAACACACAGACTCGAATCCGTGGAAATTTTATTTATGTATTAAGGGTAGGCACACAGAACATTTTTCATATTGCCACTGTTAGTATTCTTTACCATGACTCATATCACCTGTTAGACAACATTGATCAACTAGTCTTGACACAATTTGTTTTTCTACTTTCTTTAGTCCATAATTTAATTCTCTTAACCACCAGGAACAAATCGTCAGACATCACTTTGAAAGAGTTCATGTCTTATCATCTTTTTCAACATAGATCATGCAGTGACTGCATTTCCATTTAGTGAATTAATCCTCTATGTCTTTTCTGATTCCTAATACTGCCTTGCCTCATCATCCCAATACTCATTAACATCTTACCCAGAGAATGGAAGTTTAAAGAAAACTGTTGAAGATCAAAGATAATTTATGGGTTTGAATAGAAGTTTTAAATTACAGAAACCAGTAACATTAACATTTACATGAAGAAACATATAAGGGATTTCTGGATCTGTATGTTCTACAGACTTCTGACAGAGCTAAAGCCCCAGGAAAATAATAAGATCAAAATTTAATATGCAGTTTCTTTGTAGGTTTTTATAAAAGTCTGCTAAGAAGAGAAATAACAGACTTGAATATGTATTATCTGTTGAGCACTTTACCGTATTAGCTTGTTTTATCTCATATTAGCCCTAAAAGTATTATATTATGAGTTCTGATTTACAAATAACAAAACTGAGACTAAGTGAGGTAAAGTAATGAATGCATAGTCTTATAGTTAGGAAACAGCAGAATCAGTATTCCAACTCTGGTCTTGAGGACTCTAAAAATGATATGTTTTTTTTTCACAGTATGTCACTGCAAGAGCATTTATGTGTGTGTGTGTGTGTTCTGTATTTTTCAAGAGAATTGCAAAAACCTATTGGATTGTCCCTTTTTTCTCTTTGGTCTTCTTACTTTTCTTTCTCTCTTCCTCCTTAAGTTCAAAGTGAAGGCTTTTTATTTCAATTCTTTCCAAACTGCCAAGATTCTGAACCTAATAATAAAATATTATTTATATATTCATATTAAAGTGTAGTTGATTTATTACCAATAATAATAAACAATTATCTTATTCCATTATTATAGCTAGCATATATTGAGAACAATATAGCCTAAACCCTTGGCAAGCATCCTCTCACTTAATGCATGATAAGGATAGGTGCTATAATAAACGTTTACACTTGAAAACAAAAGTTTAAGGAGACTTAGAAACTTATCTAAAATAAAAATTCTTGGTTGTTTCTAAAGAAAAAAAAAATCTCATATCTGTTTAATTATAAAGCTTGTATTCTTGACCACTATGAAGAAATCTAGAACTGAGAAAGGAAATATATGGTAATTTTTTAATTGCAAGTAGATGGGATTTAATTATATTCATTTATATTTTTAAAAAAATTTTGGTTGTTGATCTTTATTCTAAAAAGTCCCTTTAACTTTTTGCTCTTCAAAAAACTGCTTGTTCTACACTTAGGAAAGACAAAAACAGAAAGAATAACCAACCCAACCGAACAAAATGTTGCTGATATTATGTTATAGCACTGCCATCCAGTGGCCATTAAGGGAAACACATAGCAAATGCTTCATGGCTGCAAATGATCATTAGTGCAATTATTTAAATATAAAATAAAATGCTGAGTTGAAAAGAAATATTTGAGTAGTAAAGTTCAATTTTATTATTTACCCTGGACCTGAGGCATCTCAAAGTGAATAAACTAACCCTGTCTGTGTCATGATGTAATTGTTAGTGCTAGAGGTCTTTAAACAATTTTAAAACGCAAATAAAAGAAAATGAAGACATTTGTGCAATTGGGAATTTCTCTTTAAATTTTGTAAATGTTTTAGTTCAACACAATTTTTATTAGCATATATGTTGCAAAACCATGTTGAAATTGCCCATGTAAATGCAGTGCTGGGCTTGGTGATTGATGTGTACAAAGAGCAAAACCAACTGGTTTTCGGTTCTTAGGGCGTGGATGCTACTATTAAACACAGCCTCTTGAATTTGTTTTATTGCATGTAGATTAATGTGAATACTTCATTTTTCATTATTTGTTGGTTTTGTTTTGTTTGTTTCTATGTTTGTTCAAACATTTTTTTCTTTATTTATTGGTTTATTTAAACCACTGGCGCTAAAGACATCTGTCCATAATGAAAGGCAAAATCCAGAGCTCTTGAATTCAAAACTGTTTCAAATCATGAATTGGAAGAAGCTTTGATTACTCATTTAGAAAATATTTATTAAGATTTGGTGAGGTGCTACACATATAGTAAATACGGCATAGTCTTGCCTTCAAAGTAATTACTGTTCACTTCAGAAAACAAAAACACAAATATACAAAGCAACATTCACAATGTGAGGAACAGGCATGGAATCCAGTCTTCTTGTTCATAGGAATTATCTCAAGAAGCCAGCAAGTGCTTCACACATGGTAAAGACCCAATTGTTGCTGGATGAATGAATGGAGCAGTATAATTGAGGTAAGTATGAGGTGTAACATAACACCCACTCACAATCTGAGAGGTTGCAGTAGGTTGTCTAGAGCAGGAAACTAGGCTAAGTTGTGATTGGGGGTAAGTAGTCAAGAGTCATACTAAGCGAGGTGAGTCAGAAAAAGAAAGACAAATACCATATGATATCACTCACATGTGGAATCTAAAATATGACACTAATGAACATATCTATGAAACAGAAACAGATAGACATAAAGAACAGACTTGTGGTTGCCAAGGGTAGGTGGAGGGGGGAGGGAAGGATTGGGAGTTTGAGGTAAGCAGATGCAAACTAGTGTATACAGAATGGATAAACAACAGGGTCTTACTGTATAGCACAGGGAACCATATTTAATACCCTGTGATAAGCCATAATGGAAAAGAATATATATGTATAACTGAATCACTCTGCCGTACAGCAGAAATTAACACAACATTGTAAATCAACTATACTTCAAATAAAATTTAAAAATAAACAAGATAAAATACAGGAATGAGAAAACAGGGGAGTGTACAAACTAAAAAAGAAAGAAAAGAGAGAGAGAGACAGAGGGAGAGAGAG
The DNA here is from genome assembly GCF_949774975.1 of Lagenorhynchus albirostris. NCBI lineage: Eukaryota > Metazoa > Chordata > Mammalia > Artiodactyla > Delphinidae > Lagenorhynchus > Lagenorhynchus albirostris. Next base: position 117,656,502 of record NC_083099.1, read on the forward strand.
AGACAGAAAGATGTGTTTCAGGCAGAGATCAGTAGGTGGAAAGGTCTGGGGGTGACCCTAGAATTATTTAATTCAGGTCATTTGAATAGTAAAGAAACTGTAAGTAAATGACTTGCTGAAAGTCACATCATGAGCAGTGTCACAATCAAGTTTAGACTGGGTCTTCCGATTCCCTCTCTAATCTACTTTGATTTATTAGTGCAACAGTGAATGAACTTTTCTAAGGGGAAAAAAAGAATGGGCTTCAAATGTGATGGTAGTGAAAACGGGATTAAAGGAGCCAATGAGAAAGACAATGTAGGGAACGGCACCAAAGACGGAGGAGAGCTTAAACAAGCTTTATTTGGGAACGCTCCCGGGCGAGGTTCACTGGTCGGAGAGAAAGGGGCCAGAGAAGTCGCGCCCGGGCGAGGGTTTGGGCAGAATTTATAGGGGAAGAAGGGAAAGGGGTGTGGTGAAACTGGGAGGGCGCAGGGTAGTCCTTATTTGGTGGTCTCTTCGGGTATCGTGGCAATATCTGGTGCCGGTTGCATCAATCTTGGGACGGATGGTCAGCTTACAAGGGACAAAACATGAGAAGCAAAAGCAAACCATCTGCTGAACCTTGAGAGCATTTCCTCTGTTAACTACATACCCATTCATTAATGCTGCTACTGTTAATAAGAATAAGAACCATGCAGGAAGGGAACAGCCCTGGAGGGCAATGTTGCCAAATGGTTGAGGAACAGCCTCTGAGGCCTAATAACATTGTAGGCAGTATATACACAAGACACATTTACTGAGGGCTGACAGCATAATGCCACTATGGGGAAGCCAAAGAAAATGGAAGAAATGATTCCCTTTCACTAGTAACTTACACTCAGTTGGAGGGCTTTTTACAAAACTTTGCAGAAATGGGCAATTAAAAACATCCCAGGGCAGCAATAGCACAATGGGGAGACATCATGGTGCACGTGCAGTGGTCTGAATCTAAAAAAGCCCATGTTCTCACCCCAGCTCTGCAGATCAGGGCTGTTGCAGACTCCATGCTGGTCATGCTGTGCTGTGAACTGTTGTCATACATTTCCATAGTTGTGGTGAAAATGTCTGGCTAGGGGAAGTAAAGTATCCTGAATAAGATAGGTCTTATCTTATCTTATCTTATCTTAAAATTCTCACAAAATAGTCGGTTTGGCCAGTGGGAGGGCTGCCATCACTTGACCTCTTTGTGTTTCATGTTCCTTGCATCTAAAATTGAGTGAGTTGGTCTTTCAAGGACCCCTGTCAGTCCTCTTCCTACTCACTATGTTAGTGTAGTGCAGGCTTTACTTGGCTGTTGAGAGAAGGTCAAATGGAGAAGCAGAACAGCATGCTTTTTGTAGCCCCTTCATCAGGCCATATGCTGGTCTTTGAAGCCACACCCTCAGTCAGATGCGGCCACTCATCATCCACACTGAGCTCTCCTAGCCAGCCTCTGCCTTGAGCCCTGGTAACTGGTTAAACAAAGCACTTCAGAGGCTACTCCTCCCTGATCCATGACTTATAACTAGCATCTGAAATCCTAACTTGTGATTTGGCTTTTACTTTATGTGTCCTTCCTCTGAAATTGCTAGCCTGCTCTCCTAAGGAAAATACACTATGAAGTCACTAGCCTTCTTTGAAAACTTGATGTTGGAGAAGACTTAAAGGGACTGGAGTTGGGCCCAGAAGAAACTATTGGACTAAACTGGTTGAGAGAATATCTTGTTCACAGATGGCATAAGGGGCTCTTCTTGGCTGAATGAAGGGAATTTTAAGAAAAAAATAATGTGGATATTAAGTATAGGACAAAGAGTTAAAATTTACTTAATATACAGTTTTGACCCTCAGTAGATATTTTTAGTGCAGTCAAACCTCAGAGAGATTGCAGGTTTTGTTCCAGACCACCGCAGTAAGCAAATATGGCAAGAAAATGAGTCACACATTTTTGGGCTATAAATGCGTATAAAAGTTATGTTTACACTATACTGTAGTCTATTAAGTGTGCCATAGCATTATGTCTAAAAAAACAATGTACAGACCTTAATTTAAAAATACTTTATTATTAAACAATGCTAAGCATCATCTGAGCCTTCCGCAAGTCACAGTCTTTTGGCTGGTGGAGGGTCTTGCCTCAGTGTTCATGCTGCTGACTGATCATCGTGGTAGCTGCTGAAGATTGGGGTGGCCTGTGGCGATTTCTTAAAAGAAGACAATAATGACGTTTGCCTCACTGATTGGCTCTTCCTTTTAGGAATGATTTCTCTGTAGCATGCAACGCTGTTTGATAGCATTTTACCCACAGTAGAACTTCTTTCAAAGTTGGGGTCAATACTCTCAAATGCAGCCTTTGCTTTATCAACTAAGTTTATGTAATATTCTAAATCCTTTGTTGTCATTTTGACAATCAATGAAGTCCGCCCTCTCACATGGGCACGGTTCATGGAGCCCCAAAACAATTACAATAGTAACAACAAAGATCAATGATCACAGATCACCATAACGAATATCATAATGATGAAAAAGTTTGAATTTTTGCTAAAATTACCAAAATGTGACACAGAGACACAAAGCGAGAAAATGCTTTTCAAAAAATGGTACCAATAGGCTTGCTTGACACAGGGTTGCCACAAACCTTCAATTTGTAAAAATGCAATTATCTGTGAAGTGCAATAAAGCAAAGTGCAGTAAAACAAGGTATGCCTGTAATGACTAAAGGATTTTGTGATGATCACACACCCCAATCAAGATGGTGTATGCAAGATGTGCTAAAATTTAAGAATGCTATACAACAGAACAACAAGTTGAAGGGTTTTGCCCTGAAGAAGTTTTACAATATGACAGTCAGTAACAACCGAAAATTAGGAGAGCTCTATACAGTAAGCAGTAAGCCAGACTTGGTGACTTTACATAGACAAGAATTCAAAACAACCCCAAAATTGCAAATCTGAACACTTGTAAATGATGGTATGAATAACAGAAGCAAAAGGGGATCTTTTAGAAATGATGATGATTATCTCAGTTTTAGACTTTAGAAAGTTTCAGGTGAGAGAAAGGCAATATCCTGTCCTGGAATCTGAGCTCAGAAAGGCATTAGGTGTCAAATATAGCAAGAGGTAGAAGATTCAAGACAAATACATATATATATATATATTCTTGTGTATAACTTTAGAGAGAAGTCCATTGTTGGTGACCATGCATAGTAAGTCTTCTACATAGTGGAGCATTCCAGAGACTAACTCAAGACTAAGTATTATAAGAAAGTCCACATGGTGGGACTTGAAAGGTAAAACAGGGATTAGTTTGGAGGTGTCAATGAAAGAAATGTTGTCTGCCATATCAGTAAACAAAGGATGTTGCAGCCATCAAGCCATCACATTACGGCCACCCTGACCGTGAGCCCTGAGGAAACTCAGGATGGAAACAGGATGCCTGCCATCAAGCCAGCAGCCTCTGCAGTTACCCCCAATGATGCACCCTGAGGAGACTCAGGATGAGAAAGCATAGGTTACTGGCCCCAGAGAGCCAAGGTGCATATCAAAGGAATGATTTTAGTGAGCCCAGACTCTTGCATCTTCCCATACATAGAAAAGCACTAAATCCCTTAACTTGAGATGTCTGGTTTTCTTTAACAGTAATCTTTTGATGTTCTGACTACCTGGTCTTTGTTGCAAAAACTCCTATATATCCTGGCTCCCCTCCCTTGTCTCTTCAGAGCAGTCTCTCAGAGCTATCTGAGATGCTGTGTCCCAGGCTTAAGTCCTCAGTTTTGTCCGCTGAATAAAACATAGCTATCAACTTTTAGGTTGTGCATTTCTTTCAGATGACAGAGGGTAGAAATCACTACCATCCTCATCAAATACTTAAAGAGAACCTTCTGTGTGCTGGACAATGTAGTGAACACTGGGAAGAGAAAAGGATTAACCATGATCCACTCTCAACTGCTAACATCTGGTTCTGGTGTCTGGGTGTCTTCTTCAACACAAATTATATCAACTTTAGCTAACATTTATTAAAGGATCATTCTGAGTCAGTCAGAGTTCTACATGTTTTACATAGATTATCTCATTTAATCTTTATAACAACCATATAAAATAGGTCCTCATTACCATTTTACAGATAAAGGAAACAGAAAGGAGGTGTAGGAAACAGCTGACATAACAGGCCTGACTGTTACCCTTTGAATTGCATGCTTACACAGTCGGCCCTTAGCTGGCATCTGAAACTTGAATTTGGGGAGTGTTCCCACCATTCCCCAAACTGATAAGAGTGGCCCATTATGCCTAACTGCTTATACAAACAATGGTTTATTATGAGCACCTGATTTCTTTCTGGGAGTCTGGAATTTTGGTAGATGCTAGACAGAGGGTGCCTACATGATCAGCCCCCAATAAAAACCCTGAGCAATGAGTCTCTAATGAGCTTCCCTGGTTGACAACACTTCACTTGTATTGTTGCAACTAGTTGCTGCCAGAATTAAGTGCATCCTGGGTGGTTCCCCTGGGAGAGGACTTTGGAAGTTTGTACCTGGTTTCCTCCATACTTTGCTCCAGATGCCTTTTCTCTTTGCTGATTGTGCTTTGCATCCTTTCACTGCAATAAATCATAACTGTGAGTACAATTATTTGCTGAATCCTGTAAGCCCTTCGGGAGAAATGACATCACAGTAGTTCATCATCCTTCAAGTCTGGGGTGCTTAGAATGACTTGTTTGGTTGGAAGAGAGAAAGAGCAAGTGGTAAGGGATTAGGTGAAGGTATATAACCTAACTCCTCACTGAAACAGAACTCTTCTTCCCTCACAAATGCAGTTTTGCTCTCAGTATTGCCTTTTGAGAGGGGAATGAGAAACTGGTTGCTCTAGGGCATTGGTCTTACAAAGGAAAAGTATCATCTAGTGCAGTGATTCTCAAACTTTATCATGCATATAAATCACCTGAAGGGCTTAAGTCACCGCTGGGTCCCACCCCCTGGTTTCTGATTCAGTAGGTCTTAGGTGGGCCCACAAATTCACAGATCTAACAAGAATTTGCTGATAATGATGTTGGTAGAGCCACAGATCTACTAATTCACTAGCATCTCTAAGCACATATGGGCAAGGAGATAATACTCTGCTTTGGGAGAAGAAATGTTCAAATCACAGGATGCTTCTTGGAATACAAACACAGAACAACTGATTCTATGACAGTTACATAAGAAGTTGTTTATCTGTTTTTTTTTTAATCAAACTTCTAGCTCTTTTAACTCAAAAAACTTTTCCAGAATCATTTCCAGATTGCAACATTTGTATGTGGGGAGAACTTCTAGGGACAAGAATAGTTCAAGAAAATTCTGTGATTCTTTATTTGATGTGGATTACTATAAATTTTGTATATGAAAATTTGCATGTGTGGGCTATTTAATCATTTAAATTTCAAGCATCAATAGAACTGGTTCTCAAATCTGTAACATTCATTCTCACTTTCAGTATGAAATCTAATGATTTAGAATTTGAGCAAAGGCACTTTAAAGTAGAATGTTTAAAATTGGAATACTTTTCCCAGTTTTTAGTTCTAATGTCTTAAAATTTATAATTAAAAGTAAACTGTTTTGTGCCTATTTCCCTAATAGTAAATTCAGAGGTCATGACAGCTGGCTTGCCTACCTTAAAGAAGCTGCTTAGGCCCAATTTCCAGGGCCCATGAACCAACCTGGATTCTATCTGATTGAATCTGGGGTGAGTGATATGTTAAGTCACACTTACTGAGACTAAAGTTGTTTCTTATTTTAAAAAAAATTGTTTAATGAGAAAACTTTGATGTATTTTGTAAGTTGAACTGACCCCAATTCTTCTAACAGTAAGAATTATCCAACTGGATTCCTATCTCTGATTTGAGGTCTTAATGTCAGACCCCTTAAACATTGAAGTGATGTAGTTTATCACTTAATGCAGGCTGAGTAAATGACTTCAGACATAGCCTTTTCTTTTTTTTGTTCCCTAGGTGCAGGAAGTTGCTTTGATTACATTGCTCAGTTCAGGGCACATTTCATTTTTGCAAAACTCCTCTTGCTTTTTATTCTTTTTTCCTTCCCATCACTATTCTCATTTCCACCATGGATATTAGTAAGTGCTACACCCAAATCTTTTTTTCCTATCTTTTTTCTCTTTTGGAGATCTGATTTGTAAACATTTATCAGCACATCACTGGTTCCAATTTTATGTGTGGTTACTTGTACCTTTAGAAGAACTCTATAGTTCACCAGGTCTCAAATCTTCATTTGAAGAATGAGAAATGTGAGGAGTAATTTTGTGTATCAACTTGACGGGCCACAGGGGCCCCAATATTTTGTCAAACATTATTCTAGGTGTTTTGGTAAGGGTGATTTAGGTGAGGTTAACATTTAAATTCATAGACTGAGTAAAGTAGATTGCTCTTCATAAAGTAGGTGGGCCTCATACAGTCAACCGAAAGCCTGAACAAAACAAAATGCTGACCCTTCCCCCAGTAAGAGAGAATTCTCCTGCCTACGAGCCTTCAAATTGGCCCATCGACTCTTCCTGCCTGATGGTCTTTGAACTGGACATTACTTTTGAAGATTTTGGACACATCAGCTTCCATAATCATGTGAGCCAATTCCATATAATACATTCATTTATATTGGTTTTGTTTCTCTGGAGAATGCTGATGAATACAAGGAATATGAACTTAGGTGGTCCAAATCTTTGAAGGATGTGGTTCTAAATAATTCTGACCAGAGAAGAATGTACTAATTTTCTTTTAAAGATCCCTTCCAGTCTTGAGGTTCTAGTTTATATTGATATTCAAATTTGCAGTCTCAAAAAGCAACATACATCTAAGAAAACTTCGGTTAATAGGAACACAGGATAGTTCTGGAAAGATATATCTGCAATTAAAAAAAAAGATAAAACAGAAGCAATTATTTTAAAAATTAAGAGGAAAAGGATAACCATCTTGGGAAGGTTACTATGTTTAACCTAGTTTCAACACAGATGGAAATATTTAAAAAATGGAAAAATTCAACAAAATGAATACTACAGAGCAGTTGAACCTGGCTCAACAAGTGTAAATTGTTGTAGCTGTAGTCAAAGTCAAATCTCTGTCCCTATTTTCATAGAAGTGACTTTGGACCCCACATACAAAGACAAAGGAGAAGCTGCAATGAGATGGTAGGAGGGGTGCAATCATAATAAAATCAAATCCCATAACATCTGGGTGGATGACTCACAAACTAGAGAACAATTATACCACAGAAGTCCACACACTGGAGTGAAGGTTCTGAGCCCCACATCAGGCTTCCAAACCTGGGGTCCAGCAATGGGAGGAGGAATTCCCAGAGAATCAGACTTTGAAGGCTAGCAGGATTTGACTGCAGGACTTTGACAGGACTGAGAGAAACAGAGACTCCACTCCTGGAGGACACATATAAAGTGATGTGTGCATCAGGACCCAGAGGGAAGGAGCATTGACTCCATAGGAGACTGAACCAGACTTACCTGCTAGTGTTGGAAGGTCTCCTACAGAGGTAGGAGACGGCTGTGGCTCACCGTGAGGACAAGGACACTGACAGCAGAAGCTCTGGTAAATACTCCTTGGCATGAGCCCTCCTGGAGTCTGCCATTAGCCCCACCAAAGAACCTGTAGCCTCCAGTACTGGGTCTCTTCAGGCCAAACAAGCAACAGGGAGGGAACTCAGCCCCACCCATCAGGATACAAGCAGATTAAAATTTTACTGAGCTCTGCCCACCAGAACAACACCCAGCTTTACTCATCACCAGTTCCTCCCATCAGGAAGTTGGCACAAGCCTCTTAGATAACCTCATCCACCAGAGAGAAGACAGCAGAAGCAAGAAGATTTACAATCCTGCAGCCTGTGGAACGAAAACCACATTCACAGAAAGATAGACAAAATGAAAAGGCAGAGGACTATGTACCAGATGAAGGAAAAAGGTAAAACCCCAGAAAAACAAGTAAATGAAGTGGAGATAGGCAACCTCCCAGAAAAAGAATTGAGAATAATGATAGTGAAGATGATCCAGGACCTCAGAAGAAGAATGGAGGAAAAGATTGAGAAGGTGTGAGAAATGTTTAACAAAGATTTAGAAGAATTAAAGAACAAACAAACAGAGATGCATAATACAATAACTAAAATGAAAAATACTCTAGAAGGAATCAATAACAGAATAACTAAGGCAGAAGAACAGATAGGTGACCTGGAAGACAGAATGGTGAAAATCACAGCTGAGGAACAGAATAAGGAAATAAAATGAAAAGAAATGAAGACAGCCTAAGAGACCTCTGGAACAACATTAAATGCACCAAAATTCACATTATAGGGGTCCCAAAAGGAGAAGAAAGAGAGAAAGGACCCAAGAAAATATTTGAAGAAATTATAGTTGAAAAATTCCTTAACATGGGAAAGGAAATAGCTACCCAAGTCCAGGAAGCACAGAGAGTCCCAGGCAGGATAAACCCAAGGAGAAACACACAGTAATCAAACTGACAAAAATTAAAGACAAAGAAAAGTTATTAAAAGCAAGAAGGGAAATGTGACAAATAACATACAAGGGAACTCTCATAAGGTTAACAGCTGATTTCACAGCAGAAACTCTAAAAGCCAGAAGGGAGTGGCATGATATATTTAAAGTGATAAAAGCAAAGAACTGACAACCAAGATTACTCCACCTGGCAAGGATCTCATTCAGATTCAACAGAGAAATCAAAAGCTTTACAGAAAATCAGAAGCTTTACACACAAGCAAAAGCTAAGGGAATTCAGCACCAACAAACCAGGTCTACAACAAATGCTAAAGGAACTTCTCTAAGTGGGAAACAAAAGAGAAGAAAACGACCTACAAAAACAAACTCAAAACAATTAAGAAAATAGTAATAGGAACACACATAGTGATAATTACCTTAAATGTGAATGGATTAAATGCTCCAACCAAAAGACACAGGCTTGCTAAATGGATACAAAAACTAGACCCATCTATATGCTGTCTACAAGACACCCACTTCAGACCTAGGGACACATACAGACTGAAAGTGCGGGGATGGAAAAAGATATTCCATGCAAATGGAAATCAAAGGAAAGCTGGAGTAGCAATACTCATATCAGATAAAATAGACTTTAAAATAAAGAATGTTACAAGAGACAAGGAAGGACACTACATAATGGTCAAGGGACCAATCCAAGAAGAAGATATAACAATTATAAATATATATATGCACCCGACATAGGAGCACCTAAATACATAAGGCAAATACAGCTATAAAAGAGGAAATTGACAGTAACACAATAATAGTGAGGGACTTTAACACCTCACTTACACCAATGGAAAGATCATCCAGACAGAAAATTAATAAGGAAACAAAAGCTTTAAATGACACATTAAACAAGATGGACTTAATTGATATTTATAGGACAATCCATCCAAAAACAGAAGATTACACTTTCTTCTCATGTGCACATGGAATATTCTCCAGGATACATCACATCTTGTGTCACAAATCAAGCCTTGGTAAATTTAAGAAAACTGAAATCATATCAAGCATCTTTTCCGAACACAGTGCTATGAGATTACAAACCAATTACAGGGGAAAAAAATGTAAAAAACACAAACACATAGAGACTAAACAATACATTACTAAATAACCAAGAGATCACAGAAGAAATCAAAGAGGAAATCAGAAAATACCTAGAGACAAATGACAATGAAAACACAATGATCTAATACCTATGGGATGCAGCAAAAGCAGTTCTAAGATGGAAGTTTATAACAATAAAATCCTACCTCAAGAAATAAGAAAAATCTCAAATAAACAATATAATGTTACACCTAAAGGAGCTAGAGAAAGAAGAACAAACAAAACCCAAATTAATAAAAGGAAAGGAATCATAAAGATCAGAGCAGAAATAAATGAAATAGAAACAAAGAAAACAATAACAAAGATCAATAAAACTAAAGCTGGTTCTCTGAAAAATAAACAAAACTGATAAACCTTTAGCCAGATTCATCAAGAAAAAGAGGGAGAGGATTCAAATCAATAAAATTAGAAATGAAAAGGGGGAAGTTACAACAGACCCCACAGAAATTCAAAGCATCATAAGAGACTACTACAAGTAACTCTATGTCAATAAAATGGACAACCTGGAAGAAATGGACAAATTCTTAGAAAGGTATAACTTTCCAAGACTGAACCAGGAAGAAATAGAAAATATGAATGGACCAATCATAAGTACTGAAACTGAAACTGATTAAAAATCTTCCAACAGGGCTTCCCTGGTGGTGCAGTTGTTGAGAGTCCACCGGCTGATGCAGGGGACGCGGGTTCGTGCCCTGGTCCAGGAAGATCCCACATGCCGCGGAGTGGCTGGGCCCGTGAGCCACGGCCGCTGAGCCTGCGTGTCCGGAACCTGTGCTCTGCAACAGGAGAGACCACAACAGTGAGAGACCCGTGTACCGCAAAAAAAAAAAATCTTCTAACAAACAAAAGTCCAGGACCAGATGGCTTCACAGGTGAATTCTATCAAACATTTAGAAAAGAGATAACACCCATCCTTCTAAAACTCTTCCAAAAAACTGCAGAGGAAGGAACACTCCCAAACTCATTCTACGAGGCCACCATCACCCTGATACCAAAACCACACAAAGATACAACAAAAAAAGAAAATTACAGACCAAACTCACTGATGAATATAGATGCAAAAATCTTCAACAAAATACTAGCAAACAGAATCTAACAACACGTTAAAAGGATCATACACCATGATCACGTGGAATTTATCTCAGGGATGCAAGGATTCTTCAATATACACAAATCAATCAATGTGATACACCATATTAACAAACTGAAGAATAAAAACCATATGATCATCTCAATAGATGCAGAAAAAGGTTTTGACAAAATTCAACACCCATTTATGATAAAAACTCTCCAGAAAGTGGGCATTGAGGGGACCTACTTCAACATAATAAAGGCCATATATGACAAACCCACAGCAAATATCATTATTGATGGTGAAAAATTGAAAGCATTTTGTCTAAGATCAGGAACAAGACGAGGTTGCCCACTTTCACCACTATTATTCAACATAGTTTTCAAAGTCCTAGCCATGGCAATTAGAGAAGAAAAAGAAATAAAAGGAATACAAATTGGAAAAGAAGAAGTAACACAGTCACTGTTTGCAGATGACATGATACTATACATAGAGAATCCTAAAGATGCCACCAGAAAATTACTAGAGCTAATCAATGAATTTAGTAAAGTTGCAGGATACAAAATTAATGCACAGAAATCTCTTGCATTGCTATACACTAACAACAGAAGATCAGAAAGAGAAATTAAGGAAACAATTCCATTCACCATTGCAACCAAGTAATAAAATACCTTGGAATAAACTTACCTAAGGAGATAAAAGTCCTGTACTTAGAAAGCTACAAGACACTGATGAAAGAAATCAAAGATGACACAAACTAATGGAGAGATATACCGTGTTCTTGGATTGAAATAATCAATATTGTGAAAATGACTATAATACCCAAAGCAATCTACAGATACAATGCAATCCCTATAAAATTACCAGTGGCATTTTTTACAGAACTAGAACAAAAAATCTTAAAATTTGTATGGAGACACAAAAGACCCCGAATAGCCAAAGCAATCTTGAGGGAAAAAAAACGAGCTGGAGGAATCAGACACCCTGACTTCAGACTACACTACAAAGCTGCAGTAATCAAGACAATGGTATGGTACTGATACAAAAACAGAAATATAGTTCAATGGAACAGGATAGAAAGCCCAGAGATAAACCCACACACCTATGGTCACCTTATTTTTAATAACGGAGGCAAGAATATACAATGGAGAAAAGACAGTCTCTTCAATAAGTGGTGCTGGGAAAACTGGACAGTTACATGTAAAAGAATGAAATTAGAACACTCCTTAACACCATACACAAAAGTAAACTCAAAATGGATTAAAGACCTAAATGTAAGACCAGACACTCTAAAATGCTTAGAGGAAAACATAGGAAGAACGCTCTTTGCCGTAAATCACAGTAGGATTTTTTTTGACCCACCACCCAGGAAATAAAAACAAAAATAAACAAATGGAACCTAATGAAACTTAAAAGCTTTTGCACAGCAAAGGAAACCATAAGCAAGATGAAAAGACAACCCTCAGAATGGGAGAAAATATTTTCAAACAAATCAACAGACAAAGGATTAATCTCCAAAATATATAAACAGCTCATGCAGCTCAATATTAAAAAAACAAACAACCCAATCAAAAAATGCGCAGACCTAGATAGACATTTCTCCAAAGAAGACATACAGATGGCCAAGAAGCACATGAAAAGATGCTCAACATCACTAAGTTTTATAGAAATGCAAACCAAAACTACAATGAGATATCACCTCACACCAGTTAGAATGGGCATCATTAGAAAATCTACAAAAAACAAATGCTGGAGAGGGTGTGGAGAAAAGGGAATCCTCTTGCAGTGTTGGTGGGAATGTAAATTGATACAGCCACTATGGAGAACAGTACGGAGGTTCCTTTAAAACCTAAAAATATAATTACCATATGACCCAGCAATACCACTACTGGGCGTATACCCAGAGAAAACCATAACTCAAAAAGAGACATGTACCACAATGTTCATTGCAGCACTATATACAATAGCCAGGACATGGAAGCAACCTAAATGCCCATCAACAGACAAATGTATAAAGATGCGGTACATGTATACAATGGAATATTACTCCATCATAAAAATTAATGAAATTGGGTCATTTGTAGAGACGTGGATGGAGGTAGAGACTGTCATACAGAGTGAAGTAAGTCAGAAAGAGAAAAACAAATATCGATTATTAACGCATATATGTGGAATCTAGAAAAATGGTACAGGTGAACCTGTTTGCAAGACAGAAAGAGAGACACAGATATATAAAATAAACGTATGGACACCAAGGGAGAAAGCAGGAGTGGTGGTGGTGGTGGAATGAATTGGGAGATTGGGATTGATATATATACACTAATACGTATAAAATAGTTAACTAATAACCTGCTGTATAAAATAAATAAATAAAATAAAATTCAAGAAAAAAAAAGAAGTGATATTGGAAGAAGAGAGTTCAGATCAGTTTAATGTCATTGTGTTTTGGGGTATATTATAGACTGAATGATTTGTGTCCTCCAAGTGCATATGTTGAAATCCTAACCCCCCATGTAATGATGTTAGGAGGTGGGCATTGAGAGCTAAGTAGATTATAAGGGTGGAGCCCTCATGAATGGGATGAGTGCTCTTACAAAGGAGATCCCAGAGAGCTCTCCAGCCCTCTTTCCACCATGTGAGGACACAGCAAGAGAACAGTCTGCAATCAGAAAAAGGAACTTCAGCAGAACCTGACCATGCTGGCAACCTAATCTCAGACTTCCAGTCCCTAGAACAGTGAGAAATAAATTTCTGTTGTTTATAAGCCACCCATTCTATGGTATTTTGTTACAGCAACCCAAATGGACTATGACAGGATGGTTGGAGAAATGTGTCAACCAGTCAAGAGTATGAGTACCTGCAGGTGCTCAGTGTCTAAGAAGCAACAAGCTGCCTGGGAGGAAGTAACTACTATTTTTTGTATAAGTATTGATACCAGATACTTTATGTATAATATCTTAAATCTCTTTTAAAAATGATATCATTCTCATTTATAAAGGAAGAAACTGAGACTCATAGATAGAGTTACTCACCTAAGGCCGCAGAGGAAATAATGAAGCCAGGTCACCAACCAGAACCATCTGGCTCCAAACTCAATCCTCCTCCCTTTCCACATCATTCTGAAAAATAGATGTAGGACCTCCTTCAAGAAATAGTTGAAATAGTTCAAATCTTTAAAAGCAGAAGGTATTGGGCTACTGACCAATCATAGTTGGATTTAAAACTTTTAAGCAATTAAAGAGGTTAGCGAATATTTATTAAGGCAATTTTGACTGGAATGCTTCCCTCCCTTTGATGATCTCTTTTACACCTCATTCATTTTCCTTCCCTACCTATCCACTGCTTTAGAATCTAGAGTAACGGTAAGAAAAGGTATTTGGAAGAGGATTCCACAAGGAAAAAAAGCAGAAGAAATAGACTCTGAGGTTTACTTATTTGAATTACAATGGAAAGAAAGAATGTCTCAATCTGTTGTTCTCCCACAGACTGTTCTGGAAATGATTCTGAATCATGCTCTATTATGAAATACATATCAAAAGATCAAAGACTATAATTTGTAAAGTACATAAATCAGTGTTTCTCAAATTTTGGTCATGCTCTGAATTCATTATCCATTGTCACAATAATACCTCTTAACAAAACCTCAGTAGCATACGATAATAATTTTTTTTCCTGCTCCTGAGTCTGTGGGTCAGCTGGATGATTTTGTTGATTTGAGCCAGTTGCAGCTGATCTTGGCTGGCTCACTTATGCATTTGTAGCTGACTAGGCAATGCCTGGGAGCTGGTTGACTTAGGAGGTCCACAGCTGTGAAGACCCAACTCTGCTTCATTTGTTCCCATATCATCTAACACACTAGCCTCTGCTTGTTCTAATTGCTCAGCAAGGTTGCAAGGCAGCAACAATGTACAAGGCTTCTGAAGCCTAGGCTTGGAACTAGCATCTTGTCATCCCTGCCACATTCTGTTGGCCCAAACAAGTTGAAAGGCCAACCCAGAGTCAAAAGGTGGGGAAAAGAACACCCTGGGAGGAGCTGCCAACTCACACTGTGAGCAGATGGGAATTATTTTTGCAATCAGCCTACCACATTTACCTACCATCTTTAGGAATTTTGCAAGTTCCCTTTATGTGCTCATTAACATGCCTGTTATTTAAGATGTCCATATTACCACACCATATTTGTGAAATCATAGATTTCAAGTTTTATTTTGTATATGCATTAAAAGTCATAACTAATAAAACCTGGAAAAAATACCACATACCAGTTGATATTCTCTCAGTGAGACACACTGAATTAAGGTAATGTTCAGAAGCTTCTATGAGACCCAAAGAGATGGAAAATCTCTAACTTGCAGTGAGATAGTCAAAGTGTCTCTCTAACAAATGCTGGACTCCCTATTGTATCTGAAGTACTCAAATAAATTCAGAAGAAGATACTAAGAGCTTAAACCCTGTCTCTGGAAAGTTTGCAATCCAGGGTGGCAAACAAGATCATCTTGTCCAGCAAACTTGCTAACCCTTCGTGAGCAGAAACACTACGTGTATCACACAGAGAATAAGTAAAATAGTATTTCAAATTAGGAGGTGATCGAGGAGAGAGGAGAGGTAGAAGAAGGCATGGATGGAATTGATTTTGAGCTGGACTTTCTCATATAGGGAGGAGAAGAATAGGCAACCTTGAGGTAGGGAGGCTTTTTAAATTGAAAGAAAGCCCCAGCCAGAGGCTCAAAGGCAATCAATAAACAAGCACAATTAGGGCTCAGCAAAATTAGATAAAGTTAAAACCAACATTATCCACATTACAGTAAATAAATTAGATTATGTACACTTTGGCTTTGGAATTCCATATGGTGGTCATTGTGCACATCTGAATTTAAGAGAGACAAGGAAGAGTATTAAAGACTTGAGAAACGGGACGGACTCTACTTCTGGTAAATAGGGCTGCAAATTTTGAACCCACATTGCTACTAAAGGAGAAAAGCTGGACATAATATAAAAACCATTAGCTAGATTGCACTGGAAAGCTCACAAGATAGTGAAGAATTATCAGGTCAATATCCAGGAGAAGATAAAAGTCTAGAAAGGTGACCCCAGATTTGGGGACAGATTTTCCTCTGGAGACGTTAGCTTCTGAGAGCCTGACCAGCACTTTTGACAGCCTCTCAGGCATAAAGTCATCGAAGGTGGAGTCCAGGCTCATGCTTTAGTTTGGGGCCCTAATAGCTACATCTGGAGTCAAGTTCAGGTAAAACTGCCCATCCGCAGACTACAGCTCAGCTTCAGAGCAGCTAAATCTCTGAAATAGATATGTGTCCCAGGGCTACTACCATTTTAGAAATTTTGTTTTCTAAGTCTGTTTCATTTTCATTTAGCTGAGTGTTCCTTCTACTGGACACAGACAGAATCTCAAAGAGAAAAGACATTCATGAAACTACTAAGAAAATATAAAATGATGTGTGATGCAAAAGGGAATTTTAGTTATCACACTAAAGAATTCAGAGCAAAATATTGCATCTTTATTCATTATCAAAACAAAAGCAAACAAAAGTAAAACTTTTTTATTGGAACCCAAACATGGGTTATTCATATATTTGGCTTTCTATTGCTACCTTCTTTACTTGGTATCTGTTGAGACGACTTTTTTTCATTGTACGTGGAGATTGATTGCAAGATGTAGAACAAAAATAATTCTGAGTGGCACATGAATTATCAAGTCATATAGGAGAGAAGCAGACCCAATTTCTGAAGGTACAATACAGGTAGCCTTTGCCATTAGTTTTGGTGGAGTTTTTTTTTTATGATGCTTTCAGAAATTCTTAACATATAATCTCCAGATATAACTAAGAGTAGGCTCTGCTAAGCAACAGAAGTGGATTGTAACACATGACAGTTAGTATGTAGGCTTATAATCTGCTACTCTACTTAAAATATCCTGGTATGTCTTCCTATTTAATTCATTTTTCTGATTCTCAATGTGTCAGAACAAAATGTTCTCATTCTTTCATTTTTGAAGACACAATTGTTATTTGTATAATTTTAATTAGCACTTGTCTACTCTGTTCTTTACACTGTTTTATATGTGGGCGGCTGTGTTAAATGAGTAAGCAAAGCATGAGCCACCAGATGCTGACTTGCAGAAATGAATAGGCCTAATGTATCCAAGTATGTTCAGTGGTAAAATTTGCCATGGCTGAACATTTTAGTACAATGTACTAAACAGGAGTCTTTATCTAAGATATTCAAAATCATTTCAAATATTTAGTAAAATCAATTGCAAACAATGGCCCTAAAAGAAACTACTGCAAGCAATTATAACCAGATTAGATACAAGTGTTCTTCCCCTCCAAAGCTTCTATGATGATTAATTTTAAGTGTCAACTTGGCTAGACTATGGTGTCCAGTTGATTGGTCCAGCAGAAGTCTAGATGTTGCTGTGAAGGTACGTTTTAAATGTAATTAACATTTGAGTCAGTAGACTTTGAGTAAACTTTGAGTTTATCCTCCAGAATGTGGGTGAACCTCATCCAATTAGTTGAAGACCTTAAAAGCGAAGACTGAGGTTTCCCAAAGTAGAAGGAATTCTGTCTCTGAACAGCAATATAGAACTTCTACCTGAATTTCCAATCTTTAGACTCAAGATTGCGACATCAACTCTTAGCTGAATTTCCAGCTTTTCAGTCCGCCCTATGGATTTCGGACTTGCTAGCTCCCACGATCATATGAGTCAATTCCTGAAAATAAATCTTTTCCTCTATATACATATATATATATATATATATATATATATCCTACTAATTCTGTTTCTCTGGACATCTCTGATAAATACAGCTTCCAAATTATAGAATGAAGGTGCATGCAATAAATTTCCCATAGTCATTTGTAATACTTTGTATAAATTTATCAGATGTATCTGGCATGCATTCTTAGAATGATATTTTAATATTGTGTCTTGTATTTTTTAAAACAAGTGAATAGTAGCCATGAACCACAACCCATTTATCATGTATAATTTTTTTAGATTGTCCAGGAGAATATGTTCTATTGACCCTCTCCTAGGTTTCCTTTCTCAGACTTATCGTACTGTTGCTTCCATACTAATTCTTAAAGAACATTAAAATTTATATTTTCCACCCTGAGTAAATTTTAAAATTGTAATTGTATACCTTATGGCCCTCTATAGATTTCATGCCAATGTTTTTTCTTTTTTTCTTTCATGAAAACAACTAATGCTATTACTTTTTTCTATTTTGAAAAAAATTAAATTGCCATCTATTAAAATCTATGGAAAGAAATGCTGCTGTCCTCTAAAACGGTTCCCAGAGAATTATTATCAAGGGCAGTTTATCTAAAGTATGAGTGTTAGGGCCATTGCAAGGGCAACTTTTAGTGGTGGGAAGGAACAAAAATAATTTATTGGAAAAGAAAAGTGAGTTAGGAACGGAGAAGTCTAGAAGTGTTTAATGAGTATATGAAGGCAGGTTTTGATATTTTCATTCTCAACTCTCTCTTCTTGCTGTGGCCAGGTGGAAGGAAAGACTTGGGTTTCAGAGAAGAGGATGGAAGAATTCTAAAAGGTACATATAAGACTGTTCCTTAATCTTTTCTCATGACCTAGTGAGACTGAATATATCACTTTTAGTTGGGATGGAAAATAAAACCAAGTGTAGGCAGCTAAGGGGAGGAGACGGAGGGACTGAAAAGAGAACAGTTGACAAAATGTCCAAAATTACAAAATCCATTAAACTGGTAATTTTTCAAATATGCTTCTTTATATAGTCACTTGGAGACAATGATTAACTATATTAGTTTCTTCAAAATATGCCTGAGTAAGTTTTAACAAAGTTATGTAAGAACCCATGTTCACAGGATGGCAAGAGAGAATTTTATCTTAGCAACTGGTACCAGTGATCTAAAAATGTTTCAGTCTTATATGAGCACCCTAAAATCTGTTTTTATACGTCCTCCAGATTTTTTCCAATATAAATTGGCAAGTCTTTGATTCCTTGTCATGTATATGACCCCAAGCTAACTTACAAGGTTTTATTTGTAATTTATTTCCTTTGCTATACTGACACCTAACTCTAGTAGCAGGTTTGAATGAGGTAGGGATAGGGAGAGACATGAGGGACTTCCTCTTCAAGGAAATCTCTAAGGTGACATGGTAAGAGAATAATCTTATTCTGATGGGAATCAGGCAAGCAGAGGGAATCTGTTTCTGAGGGCAAGGGATGCTTAGTGGAAGGTGGGGAAAAAAACACCTAAATATCCTATTTCTAGTTCTCAAATTTAGATATTTGAATTTGTAATTCCCTTTCTTCAAATCATCTAATTCTACCAAAAAGATCCATGCCACCCTGCAGCCTTGAATTCCTGCTACCATACTTTGGTGGCAGCAATGCTGTCTCCCAGAGCTTGTTCCCAAGTGAACACAGAGGATGATGGAATTAGCAGTTTCACAACTTTTTGCGTGGATGACTAAATTCCCATGCTAGAATATTATAGGACTTTTAACTGCATACATCTAGACAAGATTATCAATCCCATTTCTCCATATTTCCCCTGGGATATTTTGCATGTGCTGATCTACACTCTTCATCAATTAGGACATTGTTTTACAGTAGGTAACAGAAATATCTAGTGGCTAGCTTAAGGCAATAGATTGATTGATAGGTATTTAAGGATAGAGACATATTTAAGAATGCATATGTATTTAAGGATACATATATATTTAAGGATATATATATTGAAGGATATGTATATTTAAGAATACCTATATCTATCTAAATATATGATATCAGGAGCTAACTACATTGATAGAAGGCTCTTCTGAAAGGGCATCTCTTAGCATCTCACTCATCTGGCTCAGATGTGGACACTAATGATCTGAATAAATTGCTTCTTCCTGTTTGAATCACAAAATACAGAGACCAGGTCACATATGAAAAATCCAACTGAAGGGATTAAATCATTATCACTACTGACAATCAGGGTGTACCCTGTTCTCTTTGATCTATAGAGCAGGAAATAAGACATTGTCTACCAACAAGATCAAACATTGTGGGAAATTATCCCCAGATAGGATACTAGACAGCCTTAAAATGCAAGTGGGTACTAAAACTTTTGGTATCTTTTCTGCCCAGCGTAGTGCCCACATTGAGTAAAACTCACTGTCGTGTTGCTAACTTGTACATGTTTCTGAGACAACTCTGAATTACTTCCACCCGGACATGTCTTGGCCTTTTTTTCCCCACTAGCAAGGACTGAAAGCAAGTTTTTTTTCACTGTAATTATTCAGTCATCATGAACATATTAACTTGTGTTGATTTGCAAGGGAGCAGTCAAATGGCTGTTACAATAGCAAAGCCAAGTGTCCTTTGATCATAGGAACATCAGTAATATTCATTCACTGTCTCTGGCACATGACAATTACTTTTCTACCAGAGAAAGGCCATATCAGTTGAACTTGTATTTCCTGTTTCCCAGGCATTTTAAGTAGGAGGAGAGCAGACCTTCTCCACCATCTAATGCAATGGTTTGCATCCACTTAATTTGGTTGGAGTCTTAAACATCCTAAATCCTGATTGCCTACATTCCAAGCTGTGGGGTGTGGCAGACAGCCCAGTTGTTTTAATTCCAGAAACTGCTCGATGAAGTTTGGTTAAACCTCTCTAATGTATACACCCTCATGAAAGGTGGGAAAAGTTTGAACTCTGGGCTTCCATTCATGTGTTATATTTATTGAACATGTAAGTGATTGAAGCACGTTTATTTTCTTGGTTTTGACGTTTCCAGCCACTTAGTGATAGTTTTCTCAGTACGCCTAGAGAGAATACCAAGCAAATCTTATTCATCACTTGTTCCCAATAAAGTCGAAAAAACAAATGTTTGAGATATTAAGGGATAATAAAAGATCATTTGGTGAGTAGCAAATGAGCAGTACAGGCAGCAATAGGAGTAAGAAAGAATTTTGTTGCTGTTGGTGGTGGTAATGGTGAACTAGTCCCCTCCGCCAAGTTCTGCTTCAGAGAGAACAGCTTTTATTTTCTTTCTTATGTGTTCAGGTATAAATTAACTCCAAATTATTTTGATTTGTGATACTTTCAGATAAATGTTTCTGCCTTCATTACCAAAGAGGAAGATACTGTTGTTACCAGAAACATCTGTTCAAATCTGTTCAAATGTATTCAAATCCAACTTTGAATAAAGACAGCCCTGAAGCTGTTGCAAGTGGTCCCTTGGTTATCAGCCTTCAATATGTATAACTTGGCATTGAATCCCAGGTTAAGACCTTGAGAAAGAAAAATCCCTGAATTGCTGTATCCAGAGGAAAATGTCTGATAATGTGACATGGAGCATTAAGACTTTTGGACCAAAGACTGAGAGGAAGTGTTTGCAGATCATACCTCCATCTGCAAGTTAATAATCCTTATAAAATAGATTATGTTGTGGGACTATCTGTGTCCATGGCTTAAGCAGAACTGTAGAGTGATACAAATAGGAAAATAAGTATTTTTAATAAACCGGTGTTACAGAATTCTCCAGTATGAACTCCAGGATACCCACCCTCCCTATAGCCCTCTGGGTCAGTTTTACAAGTGTAAAAGAATGAACAAGATAGTCTTGCTGGACTGGTTCAAGGTTCTTCTCTAGCACCTAATATGTTGTTTGGTATACACTAACATTTGAGGATTCCTAAGTGTCAAGCACCACACTAAACAGATTATGAGCATATGGGTATGGAAAGAAAGGGAATTCTTCAACATATTTTTTGCAAACCCTGCATGCCTCTAACGGGTTTAGGAACTCTCTTCTTAAATTACAACTTTACCAAAAGCTTCTGGAATCCTACAATACAGTGCCACCACTGCATTTTTTTTTCTTTTAAGTCCATAATACAACGAAGACTTGCCCTTAAACTATAAAATATCAGATGAGTAACAAAGTGGAGAAAACTAAATTCCGCAGAGTTTCTGGTGCTATTTCCTGATGGAGACAGCAGTAAGAAGAGAAGCCTACACTATATTTCCATTGTCCTTGATTGTCATGGGAAAGGCCGCCAGATAGTAATGTGATCTTTTGGAAGAATATGAAGGGAGGGGTCAGTAACAACAATAAAAGAGGCATGATTCATGGTGTGACCTCACCCCTCTCAGATAATTAGGTATTTGAAGGGGCTCAGGAATGCCAAATGACACTGAATCACCCAGATATTTCTAGTTACTTACTCCTAATACACTGCTTAATAAAATTAATAGATAAAAAAAATCTGTTGTCGGAGGCTTCTGGTTCTGGTCTGGCATGTAAGAAGCTTAGAAGTTGCCACTCCATCCTAACAAGTAAAAGCTGAGGGCTTCCCTGGTGGCGCAGTGGTTGGGAGTCCGCCTGCCGATGCAGGGGACACGGGTTCGTGCCCCGGTCTGGGAGGATCCCACATGCAGCGAAGCGGCTGGGCCCGTGAGCCATGGCCACTGGGCCTGCGCATCCAGAGCCTGTGCTCCGCAACGGGAGAGGCCACAGCAGTGAGAGGCCCTTGTACTGCAAAAAAGAAAAAAAAAAAAAGTAAAAGCTGAATAAACTGAAAAATCAGCAACTCTTCTTAGATCCCTAAGAGAAGTAAGGCCACAGAGCAAACTGCTGACTCCAAAACTGGAGAGACAGACAAACAAATACAAAGAATCACAACTTACCAGAGCAGAACCCTCCATGGGAATCAGTGCTCCAGGGTAGGAAAACCTGGACTATAACTGATGAATTGCTGGAAGGTTAATGTGGACAATTCTGGGAGATAAAAATTCCAGAGGGACCCAATCATCAGTGGGCCCCTACAATCTTGTGAGTTTTATCTCCTGGAGCTCCACCAGGTTCTCACAGTAAGTAGAGAAAAATCTCCTTGTGCTGCCAGGGGGGTAAGGGAAAAAGGAGCCATCATGAAATGAAGCACATCATTCTTTTCTTCTTAATAAGGTTTGCCCTCCGGAAGAACTATTTAACCAGAGCCCACCTGCTTTGGTTTTATAAGGGCGTAACTGACCTAGGGGAAGGGAAATACCCAATTCCAGTCTACCCTAGCTATCCTGTCGTACACAAGGGGTGGGTGGGGTGTGACTTCTGAGAAGTGCTTACGAAGTTCACAGTCCAGTACATAGTCTCACTAAAAGACTGAGACCTAATCATATGACTATAGAACATTTCCACTCTCCCCACACTTTCCCATCACATTACTAAAGTCTGGTTCACTGCAGTTTCTTTAACCTCGTACATCATATCCAGCTATTGAGAAAAATTACAAGGCATATCAAAAGATTAAAAAAAACATAGTTTTAGGGAATTTCCTGGAGGTCCAGTAGTAAGGACCCTGCATTTCCATTGCAGGGGGCACAGGTTTGATCCCTGGTGGGGGAACTAAGATCCCACAAGCTACGTGGCATGGCATAGAATAGAATAGAATAGAATAGAATAGAATAGAATAGAATAGAATAGAATAGAATAGAATAGAATAGAATAGAATAAATAAAATAAAATAAATGCCTTCCTGGAACCCACTGGGGAGTTCAGATTTAAAAACCAAACAAACAAAAAACAACACAAGCAAACAAACTCCACAGTTTTAAAAGGCAGAACAAGCATCAGAACCAGACTCAGATATGGCAGAAATGTTGGAATTATCAGACCAAGAATTTAAAACAACTATGATTAATATTAAAGGCTTTAATGGATAAAGTAGACAGCATTCAGTGGTACACCCTGACAATGGAATACTATTCTGGGCTAAAAAGAAATGAGTTATCAAGTCATGAAAGGACATGGAAGAATCTGATGAAAACTACTGACCATCTCTCCAGAACAAATGCATTTGCAAATTTTACACATCCTCCGAAATCCATCAAGGGGACCCAGGTTAAGAATCCTCATCTAAAGTTTGTGTAGTGCTTCACAACCCTTTTTCACATTATGAAATCTATAGAAATAATGATATTTTTACAGCACACTGGAATAAATTAAAGGGGATTTGAAGGCAATTATATAGGGTTTAGTGGGAAAAATGCTTTTTAATGCTATCTCATTATAATGAGAAAAATAAAATAAACATATTAAGGATGATATGAAATACTGTGTTGTATAAGCTTCCAAATAAAATCTTCTCAAAAATAAATTAGTAGAAGACATAGGGGAAACTTAAATGCATATTGCTGTGTGAAATAAGCCAATCTGAAAATGCTACACACTGTATGACTCCAACTCTGGAAAAGACAAAACTATGAAGACAGTAAAAAGATCAGTAATTGTCAGGAGAGATGAATAGGTTGAACACAACAGATTTTTGTGACAGTGAAACTACTCTGTATGATACTATAATTTTGGATAAATGTCATTACACATTTGTCTGAATGCATAGAATGTACGACACCAAGAGTGAATCCTAATGCAAACTACAGACTTTGGAAGAAATGATGTATCAATGTAGGTTCATCCATGGCAACAAATGTACCACTCTGTGCGAGATGTTGATAATGCAGGAGGCTATGCATGTGTGTGGGCAAGGGGTATATGAGAAATCTCTGGACCTTCCACTCAATTTTACTGTGAACCTAAAAATACTCTAAAAAATAAAGTCTAATAAGAAAATTAGAAATCTATTTTCTACTATGAACCACAGACCTGGGTCTTTTAAAAACTTAAGATTTTTTAAAAATTAACTCTGCAGTTGTATACTAACTTTATGATAAAACTCAATTACTTGAACTACTTTGTCTATCTCCTCATATCTACACTTCTTCTTACATAAATGTTTCTAAAGTTTCAGTCAGTAACTGAAATGTGAAGAGAATAAGAAAGGGGAGGAGAAAAGATATGAGTTAAAGTGTTAGTAGCATAAGATGCCTGGAGAAGTTGAGAAGGATTCTCTCCACTTCTTAGTGAGTTTTTACATAAAAGGACTGAGAACTGAGCCAAACATACAGCGTTGCTCCTGAGTGGCTTAAACTTCTTGGAAAGGGTTTTCACAGTGTGAAGCAGAAGAGCTTTATAGCCGTGAGCTATAGACAAAAGCCTGGGGAAGGTTATACAGGTAAGTTGTCTCAGAAGTTTAGTTCCTCAAGTTGACTTGCACTTGAGACAGCATCTCGGGCGTAGTAATGAAATTCAGTGGTGACTGAAACAAGTCAGAGAGTAGTATCTGAATTCACAGGAAACTTGTGGAGCCTTGGAGGTCTTCTGGGGCATTGAAAGTATTAGGAGGCGTGGCAGGTAGGGGGAAATAAAGATGAGAAGCGAAAGCTACTAAAATCATCTTTCCTATTATTTTACCCTCTGACAATAGTTAATCCAAAGGTGAAATAGGTTTAGTCTCTATCTCAATTGTGTCTCATCAATTTTGTCTAAACATTTTGAAATAGCCTCTACTCTTTGCCATTTCTGGCCTGTCTTCTATATTGCTGTCTGAAATTATTCTAATTCATGAATAGGATTAGCGACTGCAAATAATAAGCACTCAAATATTTGTTGAGTAAATGAAGTTTCCTTTCATGATTAAAACCCTCCCAAGGGGGTTTCCCTGGTGGCGTGGTGGTTGAGAGTCCGCCTGCCGATGCAGGGGACACGGGTTCGTGCCCCAGTCCGGGAAGATCCCGTATGCCGCGGAGCGGCTGGGCCCGTGAGCCATGGCCACTGAGCCTGCGCGTCCGGAGCCTGTGCTCCGCAACGGGAGAGGCCACGGCGGTGGGAGGCCCGCGTGCCGCAAAAAAAAAAAAAAAAAAAAAAAACCCTCCCAAGGTTTCTAATTGCTTATGTTATAGAGTCCAAATTCCTTAGCATGATCTGTCTCGAAGACTTTAATACTACAGGCATCCTCTTCTTTCCTAGGTACTTAATCGCACGTACCTCCTCATGACTTCCTGACTTTGAGATGTTCTCTTATATTTCAAATGATTTACATATGCTATTTCCCCTGCTGTCATGCCCTACTTCCCATTTCGTCTTGAATGCTTCTAGCCTCCTCAGGCCTGTTCCTCAACAAAATCTTCCCTGAAGTTTTGAGATAGACTAAGTTGATCTCATCAAAAAGTTCCCATGCTACAAACTTGCAGTTAGAAGATGAAAGAGTCCTGAAGATCTAATGCACAGCATACTAATTATAGTCAACAATATTCTATACTTCAAAGCTGCTAAGACACTAGGTCTGAAGTGTTCTCACCACAAAAAAGAAATATTGACGTGATGTGATAGAAGTTTTACCTAACACTACAGTGGTAATCATATTGCAACATATAAATGTATCAAATTAACATGTTATACACCTTAAACTTACACAATGCTATGTGTCAATTGTAGCTCTGTAAAAAAATAACAATAAAACAATTTTCTTAAAGTTCCCATGAAACTAGTAAAACTTATCCTGCTTTTCAAGTGTATTATAAATGGTTGTTAATGTTTGTTTCTCCATTTAGATGGCATTTTTTGAGGGCAGAGATCTCAGCCTAATTGTCTATGTCAAGGCATGGAATATGGTGGAACAAATAAAGCAGTGATATCAGGCAAACCTAGATTACACTTCTGGCTTCCCCTGTCTAGTTGTATGACCTTAGTAAAATTAATTTCTCAGAAGTTTGGTTTTGTTCTCTAAAAATACAAAAGAAAAGTACCTTGGCTAGGTCAGCACCTGGGAGAAAAAATTTCTATTTCCGAATTAAATGTAGTGGGATAGAAGCAGTGTGTGTGTGTGTGTGTGTGTGTGTGTGTGTGTGTGTGTAATTATCAGGTTTCCAAAGGATTATTTTAATATTTAATGATTTTTAGATTACTTTTTTATCCAAACCCTTAATCCCATTCAAAACTTGTAACAAATGCCGCCTTGACAAAGTCTATTCTAATTATAAATATTTGAAGTACCTGTATTTCTTTGTGGAAATGAAAAGCTGAAACTTATGAAATATGCTTTTAGTTTTACTTCAAAATAGCATTTCTGAAGTGTTTTCCTTTTATCATCTGACAAGTTACCTGCTTAACTTGAGTTTTAGAATCAGTAAGTAGTTCTTATTCACAGAACCTACTAATATATTATAGCATCAGAGTAAGTGAATACACTAAGAGAGTAACATAGGTGTGAATTAACAAATGAATGTCAAAATATAAAACTATACATAGGCCAGAAGTTAGAATTGCAGCTCTTACATGTGAGCCAAACTTGTAACTGGTCTATATGGAAAAATTGATTAAAAGCTCATCTAGTTCTTAGGATTTCGTATTTATTCCAAGTCATCCTGGTATATTCATGTTTGCTTTTTTGATTCTTAAGTGTGGAAGTGAGGATAACTGGAGAGAAGATGAGTGAGCTATTGTGATCAAAGATTTAAAACTAAAAATGGCATGAAAGGCCATGGAAATCCAAAGCCATTCTCAAAGAGGAAATGTGTGGCCAGGCCTGTGGAAAAGGATATTTCAGCCTGAATTCAGTATGTGGTACCTCTTTGTTGTAAAGTAATTGCAAATCAATGCACTTTGAGTATTAAGTTTTGAAAATGTACCTTGGATCAAATGTAAAATTTATCCTCATTAGATTCTTTACCTTTAAGGATTTGAATTTCCTGTTACCCTATGCATGCCAAAAAAACCAAAAAACACAAAAAACAAAGGAATAAAATCAAAGCTCCCATTTTAAAAAAGCACCTCCACAATTTGAAATTTGGTTGTTCTCAAAGGGTAAAATTTCTGCCACATGGATGACAAGGTGTTGTCAAGGCATAATGGGAAGCTTCTGTGGGAGTATGCGAGGCATTAATGCACAGAAGTTGTATCACATTTTATTTCAAAGCTTTTACTAACGTTTCTCAACAACTGTAGCATTTATTCATAGATGTCCAATATAATCTTGTAGCATTAATCCTATAAATAAAAATATTAACTTTTTAAAGAAGTATTAAAATTATTTTCAATGCCTTTTTACCTTGTTACTTTCTTGGAAATCTAAAATAACTCAATATGTCAAAGAAATAAAAACATACTTATCTTACAGATTAATAAAATATAGTTCCCAAATATTAATATAATAGGAAGAATATAAACCAAGACTTCATGAGCAGACTGTGTCCAATGACCAAGATTCTTTGCTTGACCAAACTTTATTCAGGCTCCTGAAATTTCTCCTCAGCCCACCTGTGCACTTCCTTGTAAAATCTAATTTTAGCAAGATCCCTCCTAGGTTATTTTAGCAAGAGTTCGCCATCCTCCATATCTGTTCACCCTCAATATCTCATTGGGTTTCTCATCCTCCATCATCCCGCAGGTGATGTCTGATCACCATGGCCTGTCTTTAGCAGATTCTGTCAGGTGAGTCTAGCTAGAATCTCTCTTACCCCTGATGTTTCAGTAATTTTCCATACACTTACCCCTAAACTGCTTCTTGGCTATAAATTCCCACTTGCCCATACTGTTTTTGGAATTGAGCCCAGTTCTATAATGAGGTCTCTTTTCCTTATTGCAATGGTTCTGAATAAAATCTGTTTTTACCACTTTAACTACTATCCAGGTCTGTTTTTTCTTTGACACCAAGGGTTGTTAGGTCCTTTTGCATACTTTTATTATTGAATCCTTACAGCAACTACTATTTATGTTTTGCTATTCTCATATCAAGTTTAGAAACTGAAAGGTAGAGGGATTATGATTTATTGAAGATCAAGGAACTAGTTAGTGGTAGAAACAGAACTCAAACCCAGGGGTTTTGTAGATTTTTAAAAGTCCTACTTATTCCAAAAGTTGTGTCATTTCTAATTTTTACATAGTGTTTCAAATTTTTCTTCAAATATAGAAAACATAGAAGCAGTTAAGCAGGCAGTTTTT
Source organism: Lagenorhynchus albirostris (assembly GCF_949774975.1). NCBI lineage: Eukaryota > Metazoa > Chordata > Mammalia > Artiodactyla > Delphinidae > Lagenorhynchus > Lagenorhynchus albirostris. The sequence continues at coordinate 117,685,050 of NC_083099.1, forward strand.
ACAATATGGGGGATGTAAATAGCTTCCTTTTCTAAGATATAGTAAATTTATCTTAGCATCAACACATTTTGGAAAGAAGCCATCATCATTATATGAGGGAGTTCCCAGAAGTGAGCCAAAACAGAACCTTTGAAAATAGAATCATATGAACCTTTCATTTCATATCCTCTAGGGAAGTAAATGAAGAATCTGTATCCCACATGGTAATGCTCCCTGCTGACCATCCCATCTTTGGGAAGGGTCATGCTACATTCCTGGAATGTTTGAGGTCATTTGGAAAGATTGGCTGCATTCCCATCTACACCCATCATTAGGGAAAATAGTGTTCAAATTCAGCCAGCTGATGATTGCAAACTAACTCTTTATAACATAGAGCTCTCATCCATTCTTGAACTTACAAAATAGCCTTCAAAGTTACTTTATAGCAACAACCTGTTACTTATTTCTAAGGAAACTCATCGTATTTTATTATTAATAATGATTATTTGTTAATCTCACAATACCCAAATAAAATAATTTAAGAAATTATTTGACTCCCAGGTTTAAGAGTGAGGCATTTTACCTCCAATCTGAGGGAGAAGGATGCATTCCACATGGAAGTACAGCACTGCAAAGTACTTTGCACTATAAGTGCAAAGTACAGCACTTACAGCCTTACATAAGGTTGTAAGTATGTTGACTCATACATGCCTTTCTGGTTTGTTGGGATTCGTGTTTGAGAAATCACGAGAACCCATTCCATGTACTTTGTTAACTAAGGATAGTGATTAGGGATAGATATCACGTTTTAACTGTTTAACTCCTTAAACATATGATTCATACATCATATTTAAATAAATGGACATGATAAAGAGCTTGAAACATGGCCAGTATAGAAGAGGGAAAAGAATCCTCCTCTACCCTTTTATGTTCTGCCCTAAGCCTGATAATTAACTGGACGTAAGACAGAATAACAGGAGAAAAGCATACAATTTTATTTAATATTTTTGTGTGCACCCAGGAGCCATCATAGGGAAAAATGAAGACTCAAAAAAGCAAGTAGGATTGAGAGTTTATATACTTTTTTAACAAAATGTCATAAATTTGTGGGGAAACGACAAGACAAAGGAAGAGGACTTAACTTAAGCTTTTAGAGGCAGTAAATTGTAGGGAAGTGACTAGAAAGAATATGAGGGAAATTAATGGAAGGCTAGGGTTATTTTAGTAAATTTGTTTGTACAGATCCATTTAGGAATTGATAACCAGTCTCCAGTGGTAAGAATGTTCTCTTACTGGTATAGGGAGGGTGCCTTTTTCATGGGAAGTATGACCTGCTTTCAGGTAGAAAGTGGGAAGTCAGAGAGCCCTTCCTGTATCTAGTGTTTCTTAAGTGCCTTAAGCTCAATATTATCAATATACCAAAGAGGCATGTTTTGGGCTGGCATGCTCTGAACACCTTCACCATCATTAGCAGTAAAGAAAATGTGTACTTTTAGCTTTGGAACTTCAGTAAATAGAACACCTGAGGGAATGCTGTTAAGAGTCCATTTAATTCACACTCACCATAAAGTAACACAGAAGTCACTAAAAGAAAAGCTGGGGGAAAGCACTAGCCTCCAATTTAGTAGTAGTTTAGTTCAAATACGTGAATTGCAGTACATACAACTGACAAAGGAGAACTTGCCAGAGAGAAGACATATCCAATAGCACAAAGAAGAAAAAGAATTTGTTTTCACGTGATTCCCAACCCTCATGTTAACTATTTTACATCACAGCTCTAAATTTTCTGAATTAACTAGGCAGTTACCATACTCTAGAGCTATTTGCTGGTTTACTTGCGAGCCTGTGAGTAACCTCTACCAACGTAGGGGTAAACTGATGTAAAAAGCTTGATTCTATCACACTTACCCTAGGACCACCAGTACAGAGCACTGTAGAGCACCTATTTGGTTAAAGGCCCAGGGGGGAGGAGATGAAAAGATGACAAAGATGCTCTAGGGAACTGGACTTCATATGGAAAATTGAGCACAACTGGAGGGATGAATATGGTAAGTGCTGTAATTAGTACAGTTGCGGTGTTATATCGATTCTAACAAACAGGATTGGAGAAGACACTTGGAGGCAGACCACTATACACTGAAGTCTTCTTGAATCCCAATTCCAAACTGAGACCACAAATGTGAACCTTGAGTAGTTGCCAATACATCATCTATTAAGTGGTCAAAGCACATAATTTGCTACATGATATGTAAAGTTCTTCTTCTTCCCCTGGCAGTATCTAATTTTAGAAATTCCAAGAATCCATTTTAAGGAAAGAAAGTTCGATGGGCAAATAAGGCATTTGAATACCTAATGGAATATGATAAAGAAGGCAACATTATTAAATAACTTGTTCATATAATATGTTATACAGCACTGAAGAAATGCAGCCAAGAAAATGGCTAGAGTCAGAGACACTTGATTCAAATACAGATGTTTTAAAATCAATGCAATCAAATGTGGAGTCCTGAAGCTAAAATTAAGATAATTGTCTTATCTGATTATTGATTCATGTAAACGTTACTGGGAATTATCTCCTTGATCATCTTTTAAGGGAGCAGTTTACCAACACAAGTTGAGTTACAGGGTGTCAGAAAATCTTTTCACAGAAAACAGAGGTATCCCCCAGCATTTGTACCTCAATTTTCTTCATTAATAGGGATCTATCAACAAATTATGAATGAACTTTTAACATGCTGTTTTCCCAAGTCTCTAAGCCTTCAGTTGACCCCATTAGGGTTGGTGTGAAGAAGCATCCATACAACCATACGGAGCCAAGGACAGGCCATGGCCCACCATCTGTCCATCAGAAATGGACTGGGAGGTTGTCATCACTGATGAGACATGTCTTGGCACTAAGAGCAGAAACTGGTCATCTTCTGAACAAAGCAGTTTATGTCAGATACAAGAAGTCCTTTTCACACTAAAGTATAATAGATCGTCTACAGGTGGCCATTTTGAATAGAAATTGCCACTTCTTGATCATGTAGTGCTTATTACAGACTATGCAGGGTGATTGCCATTAAATCACCCATGTGTTTGACTTCATGTTAGGGTCTCAAAGCTCATTTCTGTCTTTTGCTATAGGTCCTGGAGCCTCTCTGCTTTGTATGAGAGAAAAAGCTTTATATAAATTAACCGAATTCAAAGAAGTCTCGTGTGTATTCTAGATAGTAATATAGTAAACTTGACTTTAACAAGGCCTATGTGCCAACACTTTAGAAAATCCCCCAAACACAGACAAATACATATTTATGCAGTCTCTTAATTTTCTCAGAAATCTCATTTTTTCAAGAATCATGGCATTTCTGCTTATTATAATGTTTACTTTACATCCAAGTTTTAACTCTCCCTTGAGGGCCATATTTCATAACATCAACAGTATTTGGCCCTCCTTGAAAGCTACTGCAAGAAGTAGAAAATAAGAAAGAAATCAAAAAGGTAGAGATGGGAGTGCTGGGTGGTGACCTAGAATCCTTCACCAGGTAAGGGACTGTCTCAACTCACGTTGTGTGATCAAATTCATGCTTCAGCCAAATTAAAGATGACTGTGTTTAGGTACGTGTGGAATAGTCAAAATCATCTTCATTGCTGATACTTCACTTGACAATCATCCACACTGGAAAACAGATAAGACATTCTTGCCACTTTACATGCTGGCCTGACATCAATATGAAGCATTATCAGACTGTCTTCCATGTTGTTGGAATCCTACTTGTTTCATGTGATCTTTCTTTCACCTGGCTAACAAATCCTTGGTTCTATGTCCTGATCCAATGTTCTCAAACTTACTATCTTTATTTTAGTTCTCTCTAGTGGTTTAGGCCAACAGTGTTTATTGTGTGCATGGTGTCTCCCAATCTCCCAACATGAATGTCTAACTTTCTGTATTTTATACTTGCCACTGCTGTCTGTGGCCCTCCAAGATGACAATGGATTGATTCATGGAATAGACAGAAACATCATTCGAGATGATTGGGAAGGTCAGATGATAAAAGGCTTTCTTTGCTCACAAGTTAAAAGATTTGGTTTAAGACAACAGCAGAACACTGAGGTTCTGGGAATAGCAGTGGAAATGATACCTACCCTATTTACTCTGGAGAAGAGATATGGGCAGGATGGGATGATACCAACATTCATTAAATCTGAGGGAAGGTATTTTTCAGGAAAGGGGGCCTTAGTTATCTTCTCAGATTAAACATCAATTCTTCAGACCTTTCCTACATGTCCTGGCTAGCAAACTTCCTTCCTGGTATAAGTGTACCAGGAAAGGCAATTGCTAGAGAAGCCCAACTTAAGAAAGAAAATAACAGTTTTTTAAAAGATATTGTATTTGTTTTGATAGAACTTAATTCAGAATCATTATTCTGATTTAGTCACACTCATTCATCAAAACTAAACTAACCTCTGACAATTATCTTCTTTTACTTTCTCCATATTCCATGTTGGGAAGAAAGTTAATTTTTAACATTACTCTTATGAACCTCAAACTTAGTCTGTTGGAATATTTTAATTATATAAATATCTGATTCATATTCACCCTATCTTTCTGATTTCCCATATCCACTTTTACATCATTAATATGTCTTTGCTGGCTTCCAAAAGAGTTTGAAATTCCCTATGTTCATTAGTATTTTGTACAGATGAAGAAACAGGGCACAGAGGAGGAAACTTTATTTGGGAACTTGCTGTTCTCTCTTGAATAACCAAAGCTCTTTCTACTGGTATCTTTGGGGAAAAAATATTCTAAGTATAAAGGAGAATCTGAGTAGTTACGCTCTTTGGTTGGCAGACCTTATTTTCAAGAGCACTTTACTGAACTCAGATTAGAGCCTTCAGGTAGAATGAGTCAAGTGGACACTGTCATAGCAGATACTCTTCCAAATGTTACGCAAATAATGGTATCAATTTGAACTTCCTATTATTTGTGGACCAAAAAAAAAAAAAACTGATTGACTCACCATATGATAGGTAGTCAGGCATTGGAAGTCTCCGGATAACATTTAGGGGGCCTGTGTAAACAAATAGAGAGGCCCATGGATTTAAAACAGTATCAGATAACCTAGGTTACAGATAACCAAAAAAAAAAAAAAAAAAAGCAGTAGTGCTGTGATAATCTATTCTTCCCAGCATGTTTCTCATGCCAATTGCCTTTTATTTTAGACAAAACCCATTTTCCTATCTGTTTTTGGGATACCAGTATGGAACATAGTATGATAATAATAGTACCTCCCATTTTTTGAATGCCTGCAGTGTATTGGATGCTAAGTGTTTGTCTCTTTTTACTTTTATGGCAGCCTGGCAAAGAAAGCGTTATTATTCATATTTTACAGATGAGAAATCTAAAGATCAGAGAGGTTAAAAGACTTGCTTAGCGTCTCAGAGGTCATAGGGATTGGAGATGGGATATGAACGCAAGTCCGAATCAAAATCCCTTGTTTCTTCCCGTATGTTTCTTTCCACACTATGTTTCCTGTTATGTGATGGAAATCAATGTGTAAAATACTAATGCCAATATTTTCCAAATAAATAATTTATTTTGGCAAATAATTGTCAGGTTTTGCTGAGCTAGCTTTAGCTTTACTATTTGTATATATGTGGTCAAATGGGAAGTACTTCTCCCTGTCACCTTTTACCCCATTCCCCACTCTCAATTTCCATGGATTGAAATTTCCATGGATTTACTTCATTTACACTGAAGTAAATCCTGATGTTGGTAACTAAGGCCAAATATTTAGGCAAGAGTTTCAATAATTAGTTCCCATTAATTCATTCTGTGACATTTCCTTGAATCCCAAGACAGTACTGATCTTTCCAAAGGAAATATCAAGCTTTCATATTACAAGTTTGATATATAATTACAAATAGCCCTTTCGATGTTTTGGAAAAGATGCTTGTGTGGCCTCCTTTCTATTCTACTGGTAGCATTGATAAGTAGTTTCTGTAGTTAACAGAGTCAAATAAAATATTTCAGGGAGGTGCAAGCACTTACAAACACAATAATCTATATGGAATGGCCATGATAACTATGGGAGCTATAATCTGGTATATTTCCAAAGGAAAACTTCAGACTGAAATCTGTAGATAGTTTTTCCAACTTTCCAATTCCCCCTAATTTTCAGTTAATATTCTGTAATTGGGGTTAAAATTAATCAAAACAGTAAAATAACAGGAGAATAGCCTAAGTCTCCTAGACAGAAGATTTCTTTAGCACTGATTTATAGAATATATTTTAACATGCCCAATCTCTGTGATAATATTGGAACTGCAAACATGATTAAGAAAGAACTAAAAAAAACTCATTTTGAATGATTTGGGGAGGGTTAAATAAATGATGGTGTATTTACTTGATGGAATAGTATGCAGACATTAGAACTGATGTTTTCAAAGACATGAAATTATGAGGAACTGTTTGATATCATATTAAGGTGGAAGGGAACAGGAGGTACTTATATGTATAGTAAGATTACTGATTTTTTTAAACAGTTCTACACTGGAAAAACCTACATCATGATAAACCAAAACATCAATAACGATTTTTTATAAGTAATGGAATCATGGGTGATTTTGCTTCTCTTCTTTTATATTTATCAACTTTATGAAAACATTATAACAAGAAATAATAGATTTTCTGGAGGCATGGACAAAACTCTTAGCAAGAGCATGGGATAGAGACACTAACCCTGCCTAAGGAAGTTAGCCAGATATCACAAGAATATTCAGTTGGTATTTAAGGAAAGTTTGGTTGAGCAAAGGGAGAGGAAAGGATATTCCAGGCATGGAAGAGTAAGACTACCTGGTATATTCAGGAGCAGTGGTAGTGTGTACTGTACTTGGCCTAAGCATACCATGATTAATATGCCTGAGCATTATTAGGTCATAATCAAGGCAAGTCTCTCCAAAAGTAGACCTTAAGTAAGCAAACAGGAATTTAGGTAAGAACAAAAAGAACTGCATGAGATATTACAATGGATGGAACTGATTTCAAGGAATATTGATAATTCTATTATGCTTCAATAGCTATAATCTCCTATTATCCTCCCACTTGCAATATTGTAGGGTTACTTGTCCTTAGTCCTATAAAACGTTCAGTGATTGTAAAGAAGCGGGGCAACAAGACGAGGATGGAGAGAGATAGGTGAAGCCAGATGACATTCTGTCCCACAGTCAATTAAGAATAAAGGCTCTTTGTAAGTCCAGAAATAAATTCACACATACACAGTCAACTGATCTTTGACAAGGCAGACAGGAATACACCAAGGGAAAAAGATAGTCTCCAAAAAATGGTGCTGGAAAAACTGGATACCCCTATGCAGAAGAATGAAATTTCGACCCTTATCTTACACCATATACAAAAGTAAACTGAAAATGGATTAAAGACTTAAATGGAAGAACAGAAACTATAAACCTCCTAAAAGAAAACATAGGAGAAAGATCATTGACATTGGTCTTGGCAATGATTTTGATGAAGTAAAATTTATATTTTAAGGCAGGACAAAAAAATTACACATACAATTGTGTCTCTGTGTCCTTTTGGGCCTCCTCCATCCCTCCCTTATATGCAGTGTGCATCTGTACTACACACTAACCAGAGCTCCTTAAAGATGGGAGTGCCTGCTCAACCATAAATTTCCTTTTTTTTCCCTTTCTTCTGATGCTAGTAATGTAAATTCTTTAATGAATAGTGTTCTTTCACAGCTCTGTAGGGGGTCATAATGACTTGTTTCTTGCTTTGCACATGCTTACCTGGACTATGTATCTTTGACGAGCTTTATGGAAAACTTCAGTATGTTATCTTGATGTACAATCCTTTGTTTTGACTTCTAACAGGTGGAACAGTTCTCAGAACTTTCTGAGAGTCTGTCTCTTGGATAAAATCCTCAGTTTGGCTCAAATAAACTTCCCTTTTTTCTTCTTAACTTGATTGAACTTTCTTCGACAATTTCTTGGACATTACATCAAAAGCACAGGCAACAAAAGCAAAAAGTAGGTAAGTGGGACTACATTAAAAATCTTCTGCACAACAGAGGAAACAATCAACAAAATGAAAAAGCAACCTACGGAATAGGAGAAAATATTTGCAAATCCATATCTGATAAGGGGTTAATATCCAAAATATTAATATATAAGGAACTCCTACAACTCAATAGCAAAAACAAAATCAAAACAAAACAAATGTCTCCATTAAAAAATGGTCAAAGGGACTTCCCTCGTGGTGCAGTGTTTGAGAATCTGCCTGCTAATGCAGGGGACACGGGTTCGAGCCCTGGTCTGGGAAGATCCCACATGCTGCGGACCAACTGGGCCCGTGAGCCACAACTACTGAGCCTGCGCGTCTGGAGCCTGTGCTCCGCAGCAAGAGAGGCCGAGATAGTGAGAGGCCCGCGCACCGCGATGAAGAGTGGCCCCCGATCGCCACAACTAGAGAAAGCCCTCGCACAGAAACGAAGACCCAACACTGCCAAAAATAAAAAAATTTTTTTAAAAAGTAACAAATGTTCAAGTACAATTGGTGTCTTTAAAAAAAAAAAAAAAAAGGTCAAATAACTTGAATAGATGTTTCTCCAAAGGAGACATATGATGTTAGATGACGACCAAAGTATTTCAAAAGGTCCACAACATCTTTAATCATCAGGGAAATGCAAATCAAAATGGCAATGTGATATCACCTCACACCTGTTAGGATGGCTACTATAAAAAAGAAAATAACAAGTGCTGGCAAGTATGTGGAGAAATTGGAACTCTTTTACACTGTTAGAGGGAATGTAAAATGATGCAGCCACTGTGGAAAAAAGTATGGTGATTCCTCAAAAAATTAAAATAGAACTACTATATCATCTAGCAATTTCACTTCTGGGTATATACCCAAAAGAACTGAAATCAGAGACTTGAAATGCAGAGTACCTGCACTCCCATGTTGGGATGGGATGCACTCCCATCCTCCTATGGATGGACCTGGAGGACATTATGCCAAGTGAAACAAGCCAGCCACAGAAGGACAAGCACTGCATGATTCCATTTATATGAAATGTCTAAAATAGTCAAAATATTAGAATGGTGGTTTCCAGGAGTTGGGGGATGGGGAAATGAGGAATTGTTCAACAGGTATAAAATTTCAGTTATGCAAGATGATTAAGTTCTAGAGATCTGCTGTACAACATAGTGCCTATAGTTAAAATACTGTATTATATTCTTGAAATTTTGTTAAAAGTATAGATCTCATGTTGAGTTTTCTTGCCACAATTTAAAAAAAGAGGAGACAGGAGAGCTCTTTATGAGAAGGGGAGATGCAGAAGCAGATTTATTTCTGTAAGTAGATCATTCTTGTAGCTGTATAAAGGATGACCTGGATTAGGAGAGAAACTAGGGGCAGGAAGGTCAGAGAGAGAGCTGGGGAATGGTTCCAGGGCAACATGGTAGAGTGGAGAGGCAGTAATTGTGAAAAATGGCCAAATTAAAGTTTCCTCGGTTAAATGACTCCCTAACTCCATGATCTGAGATAAGCCTCTTTACTTCTCTTCCTTCACTTGTAAATTGAGAGTGATGGGCCTTCTTCAAAATATCATTGTGAAAATTAATATATGAGAAAGTATTTTATACGTTGCTAAACCCTATAAAACTACACGGTTTTAGTAGTTGTATTGTTATTAGTAATAAGAATATTAGTATCATACTATTGCACCATCCTAACAAGGCATTTATTTTGAAAACATATACCAAAGGCAAACAAGGAAAACAGGTGAGAATTTCTGCTTATAATAAATTTTCTGGGAAACAAATATGCTATAGCAGTCATATGGCTGCATTTTATAATGCAAGACTTTAGTACTGGTCTAAAATCAGATTTGAAGTTAACATTTTTTATTTAAAAATATGTGGTTAAAAAAGAATCACTGGCTTATATCATCTACTTTTTTGATATTGGAAAACCACCAAATAAAATGTTTATTTTCAAAAATGTATATTTTATCTGGCTAACTCTAGTGTTAATACAGCTTGAATGTGTGGGCTCTTTCCATCTTTTCCCAAGACTACATATTCTCTTAGTTGAAATTTCTTCTTAATAATTTTTAGAATTAAAGAAAGGAAATATATCCTTTTGTTTGCAAAAGCATTTTTTCTCAACCTTGAATAACATTTGGATTTAATTTTTGAAAAATGCTTCGACTAAATTCCTTTGGATATAATGTCAAATACAAATAAAACTAAGAATACTTTATAGCATAAGTACAAACATACAACCAAACAATTTTTTTCAAGTTAAGTAGTACAGCCAAGCAAAACATTTATAATATCTAAATTAATAATGACAGATGATATCAGTTTAATAGAAAGATGAAACCTTAGATCTAATCCTAGATTTGATCTCTTTCTGTAGTTTTACAGAAAAATCCTGCAAAGGTAGGAACTGCTTATTCACATATGCATACTATAGGAAGCTGAACAGTTTCAAAGCTTCACTAGTTCAGAATAATGACAATTTACCCAACAAACAATCTTCAAGTGTCAATCTAACACATGAATAAGGAACAAAGCTATGTTTACTTAAAGTTCAGGTTAGCATTGTAGTTTGTTGAAATCAACATTAAATATTTTCTATTTTATTGATTGCTAAAATTGAAAGCAGCAAATTTCTTCACTGCATATTTAGTGCCCACTTACTGTTGCTGAATTATTGCACGTCAGTATCAGAAACATTCCCATAAAGCAAACATTTGCTACGTGAAAGAGGTGTGTATGTATCCATCGACTCACGACTTGTCTATTTCAAGTGCTTTGAAAACTTTGCGCAGTGATTCAGCTTCCACTTTTCAAACACACTATCATACCCCAACACAGACTTGGGGACTCATGTAATTGGGTGTTCCATTATAAGGTGGATATCTGGATGAAGCAGAATTCGTGGGAAGCAGTTTGAAAACCTTAAGAAGTCACCATTTGCTGACTTCTATCTGAGGTACTGTGGTCTAAAGTAAATTCCAGTCTGTGCTTATTTGTGAGAAAAATATATATAGTCCTAAACTATAGTTTCCTTTTACTATAGGATTAAAATTATGGCTAAGACTGCTGTTTTCTTTTTCCTTAGAAAAAGAAAACAATTAATTAACCTAGACTTACTAGAGTAAGAGATAATAGCTGGGGCGTGGACTACATGCAATTTAGATAAACATGAGAAAACTGACAGGTTGGTCTGTAGTTAGGATGTGGAGTTGAGGCAGGAAAGAAGTTGTAATGAGGTTACTGGAGAGGTTAAGAAAGTATACACACATATATTTTGATAACTCTCCTTGTTTGTTCAGAGGTAAACAGGTTGTTGGGGAAAAGAATATAGAAAAAAGAAAACAAAAAGTGCTTTCCCTCACCCCTGAGGGAATAAGTCAACCCCTGGGAATTATCTCACAGTTGACAGAATAATTCAGCATATGGAGACATGTTCCCTTTAGAATACATCCCAATGAAAACTTAAGGTGCTAGGTCTTCAGGAAAGCTGTATGTTTGTACTGCCACAAACATGACACAGCTATATCACCATTAATCACCTTATGTTTACCAATTCAGCCTAATGACCTTTGAGAAATGGCTCAGGAATGAGCTGGCACTCTTTTTATAACCATCTCTCATCCAAGCGACTATACTAACTGGGAAAATGGTACCACCCAGAGAATGAACTAGGGCCCCTTATGTCACATGTTTTTTGTTTTGGGGTTTTTTGTTTTTTTTTGCGGTACACAGGCCTCTCACTGTTGTGGCCTCTCCCGTTGCGGAGCACACGCTCCAGACACGCAGGCTCAGCGGCCATGGCTCACGGGCCCAGCCGCTCGGCGGCATGTGGGATTTTCCCGGACCGGGGCACGAACCCGTGTCCCCTGAATCAGCAGGCGGACTCTCAACCACTGCGCCACCAGGGAAGCCCACATGTTTGCTTTTTGAAATACTTATTGTCGATACAAAATTATTATTTTGGAGTTGTGCATTTTTCCCAGTGATTAAATAACCGGGTCAAGGTCTGAGGCGTATGATATTTATTCTTTTGTAAACTGGCTATTTTTAAGACCTCATTTCTTGGGTTTTTAAAAAAATCAACATATAAAAGTGTCAACTCTCATGTCTGAGGTGATTATTTTCTCAGTATGCCTTTTAGTTTTACTTGTAGTTTTTTTGAATAATGATCTTTTTGGGTAATAATATCTTTTTCTTTTTGTATTAGAAAGCCGATCCAATCCAGATATCTGAAAATTAATTATTGAAACTTTCTTAAGGTTTTCTTTTTTAGTTTTAAATCTACTTTATCTGAATTTACAGTTGCATGAGGTGCAGATCTGAATCCTGTTTTAACATCTCTCTCTTCCATTTTGGAACTCATTTGACCCCTAAATCCCCTATTTTACCACAAGAGCTCATATCTGACACCTGGCTTATTTCAGCTGATAATGATATCAATTCTGTGTGCTTTAGCTTTCAACAGGGATTGCTGGAACACCAAAATCCTTTCAGACTCAAAGGCCTGGGTATATTTTTTAAAGAATTTATTTAAATTACAAACAATAATTAAATGTCTCCATATATCTGGACTGAAGCTCCTACCTAGAACTCCTAAAATCCTACCAACTAGTCCTCAGCCAATTTGTAAACATGCTATTTATTTTTTCTCATATGGACTTTTCCTAAAAATATACATTTTTAAAACTCTTACATGCAATATATTAGTATATAGAGCCTACTCATAGCCCTAACTCTGATTTAAACAATGGCAAACATTAGGTATTTTAAATTAAAAGTCTTAGAAGTGACCGACCCAAGTAGAAAATGAGACAACCTCATAATTTACTTATTCCATTGCATTCTTGAAATCTACCAATGTGGAAGATCTGCAGATAGCCAGTTACCTAAAAGTACTGGATTATTTCCACCTTCTTCACTGTGTATGTGTGTGTGTGTGAGAGAGAGATAGGGGGAGCTGTTCAACTTCATCCATTGGACCAGGTATTTGATTAAGTCTGATTAAATCTTTATCTAAAAATAATTAAAGCACAATGCAATAGACTCAAACTATCATGAGGTCTTTGAAACTGTCTATTTTTTTATTGAGGTATAGTTGATTTACAATATTATATTAGCTTCAGGTGTATAGCATAGTATTCAGTATTTTTATAAGTTATACTCCATTAAAAGTTATTACAAAATAATGGCTATAATTCCCTGTGCTGTATAATATATCCTTGCTGCTTATCTATTTTATACAGAGTAATTTGTAGTAATTTGTATCTCTTAATCCCATACCCCTATATTGTCTCTCCCTCCTTTCCTCTTGCCACTGGTAACCACTAGACTGTTTTCTATAACTGAGTCTGTTTCTGTTTTGCTATATACACTTACTTGTTTTACTTTTTAGATTCCACATATGAGATATCATATAGTATTTGTCTTTGTCTGACTTATTTCACTTAGCATAATATTCTCTAGGTCCATTGATTTTGCTGCAAATGGCAGAAATTCATTCTTTTTATGGCTGAGTAATAATATTCCATCGTCTCTCTCTCTATATATATATAAAATCTTCTTTATCCAGTCATCTGTTGATGGACCCTGGGTTGCTTCCATATCTTGGCTATTGTAAATAATGCTGCTATGAACGGGGGGAGGAGTGCATGTATCTTTTCCAATTAGTGTTTTTTTTCTTTTTCAGATATATACTCAGGAATGGAATTGCTGGATCATATGGCAGTTCTCTTTTTAGTTGTTTGAGGAACCTCCATACTGTTTTTGAAATTGTCTTTTTTCCTAAAAATCTGGAATTCCAAAAGACAGGGTACAGCTCTAGAACACTTCAGCACCTCTCCTGTATTTAAGCAACACATGACTAGAAAGTGAAGTGACTATAAAACAAATGGATTTGAACACTGTCCAGGCTCAGAGGTAAATTTCTAGGAATTCAGATACAGTACATCCAAGAAGTATGAATAATAGCAACTAAAAAAAAATCTGTTTCAGAATCTGTTTCTTGACCTAAATTAGGATTTCGGATAAAGTAGTCATTTTATTTGAAAATGCAAGTAGGAATCAAATGGAAAAAATTACAAAAATAATAAAAACTACCTATAATCAGTTGAAACTGTGTACCAATTCTGCAGAATGTATGCATGACAGAGTTTGCAATCAAAATGTGCTTACTTTCATCTAGTCTACGTGGAAAACTCTGTCCTGAGTATAACTGATTATAACCATGACCAATTCAACTGTATATCATTCTGTTAAAATAAATATTCAATAAAGAAAATAAAAAACAGGTAAATTGGACTGCATCAAAATTAAAAACTTCTGTGCATTAAAGGACACTATCAGTAGAGTGAAGAAACAACCCATGGAATGGGAGAAAACACCTGCAAATCACATATCTGATAAGGGGTTAATATCCAGAATATATAAAGAAAACTCAACAACAGAAAAACCAAACAACCCAGTTTAAAAAATGGGCAAAGAACTTGAATCTACATTCCTCAAAAAAAGATATTAATTAATAAACAGATTTTTTTTTAGTTGCTATTATTCATACTTCTTGGATGTACTGTATCTGAATTCCTAGAAATTTACCTCTGAGCCTGGACAGTGTTCAAATCCATTTGTTTATTACAAAAATAATATTTCATTTTAAGGAACGCATTCTGTGATGATATCCGTAGGTTTTGAAGCAAATTCCTTCTGTATTTTAAAACCATCCTTATTTCCAGCCAGCCAAATAATGAGATGAAAGTGTCAGCTCTTGAGAGAGAATTCTTTGTGAATACAACACTTCTGGTAATAGAAAGTTTTTATATCATTTTACTCCAAAAAAAAAACCAAACAAACAAATAAAAGAAAAGAAAGAAAGAAAAAAGAAGTCTCTTGACATCTTAGTCTGAGAGTTGCTAGAGCATTCTTCATGTAGAGAAATGTTCTACTATGAGGAAGCCCTAGATGAGGGATAATTAAAAAGATCTGGGAACCTATATTAAATGTTCAAGCTAAGAAGTCCAGGAAGAGAGTGAATAAGATTAACGTCACCACTTTAGTCTGGAAGTTTCTCCCTTCTTATTTCTCTAGGTGATGAGTCTTTGGCTAATTATTGCTTCTGGCCAATACTTTGACTTCAAAATGTTTTATAGTTGCCTTTCATGTGTCAGGTCTAGTTTTGTACTAGAGATAAGTATTCTTCATTGCGGTTTTTAGAATCTATGCAATCCTAGCTTAGCATTGATGTCACATTTTTGGGAGGATGTGAATGGCTCCATGCAATGTTCAAGATACTTAGACTTTGAGAGTGTCTTGATATGACTGCAAGTTTTCAAATACTGATGGTGATGTGTACCTGGCACAGCAAGGACTCAGGAAGTCATCAAATGGGATTCTCAAAGATAAATACCATTACCAACTTTTTCAGTCTCCCTGAGAACACTATAACTACTTATGGGACATGAGTTACTTAAGCAACCAGAAGAGGAACAACCAAGCAGGGATTCATTAAAGAATTTGCATGTTAGGGAAGTCCTTAGCCTAGTTAAGGTTTATAAAAACTCACTTCTTTGAGATGGACTTAAAGTATAGCATCCCATGTTGCCATGACACTGGCATGACTCACAGGATCAATAATCTCTTAGACCCAGATTGGTTTTTGTTTTCACCAAAAAGTCATGACTACCATAGGAAGGGGACAATAACACCAGTGATAACATTTATTAAATTGTGTATGAATAAGACAGAATTGCTTTAGAAATGTACTTCTTTTAATATGTTTTAAATGGTAGATTTTTGGCAAAATGTTCTAGTAAGGCTCACTCTTCATGTATTGGAGGTCTTAATTCAGAATTATATGGGCCTTTTAAAAGTCCTTAAGCCCAATTTCACACTCTGTGTGGATATGTCTTCTCAAGCATCCTCTACAAATGTAATGGAAACTCCACTTGAATACCTACAAAGATACAGCATGTAGCCTTCCAAGAAAACACATTATAAATAAGTAAAATGTATAGCCATTGTTTTCAGACATGTTTTGTTGTTATACCTACCTATGATATCCATCTTAACTAAAATTTCCAAGCTTACAAGAAGTACTCCTTGCTTGTGGAAGAGGATTACTACATGATGGTACTATGTCTTAAAAAAAGTAAAAAAGAAATAGAGGGAGAGAAGATGGGGAAATCTACTTCTCTAGTTGCTTCCCTTTTTTTCTCCACAAATGTGCCACCAAAAGGTTAGCAAACACTTTTAGCAATTAAAATAAACTTAATAAACACTTCCAAACAGCTTTACTGACATATAATTTATATACCATAAAATTCACCCTTTTAAAGTATACAATTCGGTGCTTTTAATATTTTCACCAAGTGGTGCAACTATCATCACAATCCAATATAAGAACATTTTTATTGCCCCAGCATACATACGTTTTTATTTTATTTATCAATTTTTTTATTTATTTATTTTTTTGGCTGCGTCGGGTTTCAATTTCAGCACACGGGATCTTCACTAAGGCATGCGGGACCTTTCATTGAGACCCAGGCTTCTCTCTAGTTGTGGCATGCGGGTTTTCTCTCTCTAGTTGTAGCACACAGGATCCAAGGTACGTGAGCTCTCTAGTTGTGGCACGTGGGCTCCAGAGCACATGGGCTCTGTAGTTGGCAGCACACAGGCTGTCTAGTTGAGGTGCGCGAGCTCAGTAGTTTTGGTGCATGGGCTTAGTTGCCCCGAGGCTCGTGGGATCTTAGTTCCCTGACCAGGGAACAAACCCGCATCCCCTGCACTGGAAGGCAGAGTCTTTACCAGTGGACCACAAGGGAGGTCCCCATACATACTTTTTTAGTTCATTTTGTTTTTTGTTGTTTTTATTCTTTTTTTTATATATATTTATATATACAATTTTAAAGGCTACATTTTATTTACAATTGTTACAAAATATTAACTATATACACTATTGATACTATGTATAAAATAGATAACTAGTGAGAACCTATTGTATAGCACAGGGAACTCTACTTAGTGCTCCGTGGTGACCTAAATGGGAAGGAAAACCAAAAAAGAGGGGATATAGGTAAAAATATAGCTGATTCACTTTGCTGTACAGTAGAAACTAACACAACATTGTAAAGCAATTATTCTCCAATAAAAATTTTTTAAAAATCAAAAATAAATAAAACAGTGTTTCTCAACCTCTGTACTATTGAAAAAAATATATATATTGGCTATATTCCCCATGTTGGACAATACATCCTTGAACCTATCTTATACCCAATAGTTTGTACCTCCTACTCCCCCCCACCTCTATATTGCCCCTGCTGTTCCACTGGTAACCACTAGTTTGTTCTCTATATCTATGAATCTGCTTATTTTTTGTTATATTCACTAGTTTGTTGTATTTTTTTAGATTCCACATATAAGTGATATTATATAATATTTGTCTTTCTCTGTCTGACTTATTTCACTTAGCATAATGCTCTCCAGGCCCATCCATGTTGCTGCAAATAACAGAATTTCATTCATTTTTTACGGCTGAATAGTATTCCAATGTATATATATATCATATCTTCTTTATCCATTTGTCTTTTGATGAACACTTAGGCTGCTTCCATATCTTGGCAATTGTAGATAATGCTACTATGAACATTGGGGTGAATGTGTCTTTTCAAATTAGTGTTTTTGTTTTTATGGATATATACCCAGAAGTAGAATTGCTGGGTCATGTGGTAGTTCTAGTTTTAGTTTTTTGACAAACCTCCATGCTGTTTTCCACAGTGGCTGAACCAATTTACATTCCTATCAACATTGTAAAGTGTTCCCTTTTCTCCACATCCTCGTCAACTTTTGTTATTTATGCTCTTTTTGATGATAACCATTCTGACAGGTGTGAGGTGATATCTGTGGTTTTGATTTGCATTTTTCTAATGATTAGCGATGTTGAGCATCTTTTCATGTGCCTGTTGGCCATTTGCATTTTCTCTTTGGAAAAATGTGTGTTCAGTTCTCATGCCCATTTTTTCGTTTGGTTGTTTGTTTTAATGTTGACTTGTATGAGCTGTTTATATATGTTGGATATTAATCCCGTATCGGTCATATTATTTGCAAATATTTTCTCCCATTCAGTAGGTTATCTTTTCACTTTGTCGATGGTGTCCTTTGCTGTACAAAAGCTTTTAAGTTTAATTGGGTTCCATTTGCTTACTTTTGTTTTTATTTCCTTTACTTTAGGAGACAGATCTTGTATTTCTGGGTAAACATAAGAGGTATTTTTATTAATTTGGCAATGGCTGTGTCAAATCTAAAATGAAGGAAAAAATAGGTGAAAATTTAGACAGTTGGCTAAAAGAAGATAATACAAAATAACTCTTTTATTCATTGTCTTTAGAAATGTGAAGATTTCTGAGAAGAATCTTCAAATCTGAATTTTCAGTAAAGGAAATTCTGGAAAGTAAAATGTGCCAAGCACCAGATGTTATCATTCAAATTCTTTTAAGCAATAATAGATTGTTTTTGTTAGGCAAATTTCTACCTCAGATTACAAAGATGTAGTTATAGATCCCTTTTGAAGAATGTGTACTATTTTAAGGAGAAAACAAAACCACTCAGCTTTAATCCTAGCTTCTGGCTCTGTCAATGCATGAAATATATTATCACGTGGTTACACAGTAATAAGCGTTTTTATAGTGCTTATTCATATAGAAAATATTCTTTGTGGTCCTATGGAAACTACTAAAGACCAGATAGATGCTCTGTTATAGCATCTAGCTAGAAAAAACAGGTGTACATTCATTTTATGTTTACAAGTCTTATACAATTCTTACTAATTTGTGTGTTTTATTTTAAGTTTGCACTGCATGAGTTGAAAGAGAGCTCAGTGGTCAAGTATTTGGGGGGATTAGCCATTATTCTTTATCAGGTCATTGTTGCACTGGGTTCAGTTGTCTTTGATAATTTTCTTCCAAACGTGACTTAATGTGCTTATCAAATCAATAATAAAATTGGTTTTTAACTATTCTGTCACCCCAATTTTCAGATATTACAAAATTTTTCTGCTTTTCCCATGTTGCCTCCTCCCCCCAAAAAACACACGTTTTACTTACTTATTTATTTATTTATTTATTTTGCGGTACGCGGGCCTCTCACTGTTGTGGCCTCTCCCGTTGCGGAGCACAGGCTCCGGACGCACAGGCTCAGCGGCCATGGCTCACGGGCCCAGCTGCTCCGCAGCATGTGGGATCCTCCACGGACCGGGGCACGAACCCGTGTCCTCTGCATTGGCAGGCGGACTCTCAACCACTGCGCCACCAGGGAAGCCCTATTTATTTATTTTTGACTGTGTTGGGTCTTCATTGCGGCGAGCAGTCATTCTCTAGGTGTGGCGAGCGGGGACTACTCTTTGTTGCGGTGGGCGGGCTTCTCATTGCGGTGGCTTCTCTTGCTGCGGAGCACGGGCTCTAGGCGTGCGGCTTCAGTAGTTGTGGCTCACGGACTCTAAGCACATAGGCTTCAGTCGTTGTGCCTCACGGGCTCTAGAGCGCAGGCTCAGTAGTTGTGGCTCACGGGTTTAGCTGCTCTGCGGCATGTGGGATCTTCCCCGACTAGGGCTCGAACTCGTGTCCCCTGCATTGGCAGGAGGATTCATAACCGTTGCACCACCAGGGAAGTCCCCAAAACACACCTTTTAGAAGAATTTTTAAAACACATTTTAAAACTTTTTCAAAATATACGAAAATATTTTAAAATAGAAATTGCTGGGTCAGTCTTGCTTATTGAAACAGAATCTCTGGGCCTCACAGGCTGAGAATCTAAACTTTTTAAAACATCCCAGGTGGTTCTTTATGAAGTTGTCTTATTCCTTTCTGAGAGAAAGAATTTGGGAAACACTGGGAAAACACAGTGCAGCAGAATTTGGGAAGCAACTTGTTCAAAATTGTGGGCTATGGTGTTTCAGGACAAATTCATGAGGATGAAAGTATCATGAAAGGCAGGTACCTTCTCTGCCTTGTTCTCCACTCTTTGTAACGGTTACTACCACATTGCACACCCACAAATATTCGTTAAATGAAAGAATTTTCTTTATGGGCAGATCTCAAATTAAATTTGAAGTCACTTCAGAAAAAAGTAGGCCTGGGGACAAAGGAATCCAGAATGAAATGAATATTTCATATAACTATTTTTAAAAAGACCTCTGGTTATTTTAGAGTCAAGAAAATTCTAGACATTTTAGTGGAAAGTACGCCCTGATTTGATCCACCTTTCTGGATGTCCGTTAAATCAGAAGAAAATGGACAGAAACTGAGAAGTATGGCAGACGTCTTTCCTACACCCTGAAATACTTGTTTGAAAAATCAGTTTTTTTAGAATATTTAATAGAATGACAGAAGGCTATCCTTATTGCAGCGCTTTGCCTTTGTTGCGTATTTCAGGGGATGTTGTACAACCCCTTACTCACCAACAATTTTACCTGTTGACTCTCAGTTGTTTGGAGGCACCACTTCACTCCGTCTGGAGAAGAACAGAGAGAAAATAAAAGGAACAGCACAGCTGGTTCCTCAGGCAGCATGACTGGAATTCTTTCTCAGCTTTTGTGTTCACTTAGAAATGTTATCTTAATCTCAACTGACAAGAGTGTTCTTAAAACAAAACTCAGAGGTAGAAGGCTAGAGGAATGCTTCAGAGTCATCCAAGAAGAACAAAATGAATAGGATCTGCACAGCAATTACATTTAGAAACTGAAACTTACTACCCACAATTTAGACACTAGATGGAAAGACAAATTGTTCCTTTCTATTTTGGGGTGAAGATTATAATAGACCATAATAGTGGCTTTTCACATTAAATAATGTTTTTCCATTTCTGTAAAAATGCCTTAATGTCAAAAAGGAAGGAAAATCACTTAGACTAAGGGGGAAAATAAGCTATGTAGTGGCAATAATTCATTTATTCTTCTATCCAGCAATTATTAAACACCTACTGTGTACCTGATTTTGTTCTAAGCAGAGAAAGAGATAATTATCATAAGGCTCTAAGAGAGAATCTCTTTAACTAGGGGGCACCTCCAAACAAAAACCAGGGATGAGGGAAGGTTTCTTAGAAGAATTGTAAGTAAGCAATATGGAGATTTTAGAAACTGAAATTTGAAATATTTTAAAGCAGTATCATAAAATTGTCTTTCTACATAAATGTAGCTATTATTATTATTGAAATCTCTGTGTGTCCTAAGCATATACAACTCACAGAAGGAGAAAAAGCATCTCCGTGCCATATGTAGGAGGGAGGTATTAGATTTAAACGTTTCTGATAATCCAGTCTTCATTAAAAATAACTAATGATGTTCACATGATTCAGACATTATGCTAAAAACTGAAATTAGGAGAGAAGAATTTTTTCAGGAGTAACTAAAGTGAGCAAACTTGAATCATAAAGCTTTGTTTCTTTATTTTTAATTTTTATTCATCATTGTGGGAAGGATTCATTTTATTCTCCAGGGACCCAAGGGCACTTTTTTCCTTTCCTCCCTCCCTTCCTCCTCCCTCCTTCCCTTCTTCCCTTTCTTCCTTCCTCTGTCAACTGAAAAAAAAAACAAAAACAAAAAATGCACAGCCTGAAAGTTGAGAATTATGTTTTATTCAGGGAACTTACTGAGGACTATAGCCGAGAAGACAGCCTCTCAGATAGCTCTGAAGAACTGTTCCAAAGAGTTAAGGGAGGAACAAGGATATATCCGAGTTTTGCTGACAAAAACAAAAAACAAAAGCCAAAAAGCCGCCACGTAGTCGAACATCAAAAGAATTACTGCTAATCACCAAAACCAGACATCCCAAGTTAATGATTTTAGCGCTTTTCTATGTATGGGAAGATGCAAGAGTCTGGGCTCATTGAAATTATCCCTTTGACGTGAATTCTAACTATACAGGGCCAGTATCCTGTTTTTCTCCATCCTGAATTCCCCTTAGGGTGTGCTTTCAGGAGTGGACACAATGTCTCATGGCTTGATGGTGGGCAACATTGATTGTTTACTGAAACAGCAGACAACATTCTTTGTCCACACCTTTTCACTCTTTCTCTGTCTTTTCCTTTTTGGATACCTCAGACCTCTAAGATAGATGTGACACAATTATTTTCAGTTGCTCTTTTGTATCCACTCTAAAAGTTCCAGGACTCTTGTAGAGTGTGCAGAAAAATGCACAATCACTTAGGCATTCAGTGAGGACTGGGGAGGGACAGAGATAAGGGCTGTTATGCAGGAAGCTAATTGTAGTCATCACAGAAGGGAATCTGAGGAATGAGAGGGAAGAGGGAAGAAAAGATATTTTAAACATCATGTTTTCAGTACTGTTGATGTTGCCTTCTATCCTTTCTTATAAGATGCAAGATTTAAAATAATAAATAACGAAGGAATGATAGTAATATTTCTAAGCCCTTTTATGCCCGTTCTCTACTCTCAGTCCTTATGATACTACCAGAGTCAGGAGAAATTTTAGGTCATAGGCTAAGAGGAAAACAATAGTCAAGGAGAAGAATTCCAGGTGTGGTGAAATGGAAAATGCTATAGTTTTCAGAGCAATGATCAGGACACCTTGCCTTCCACTTCCAAGTATGGGGCTGGGGAGGGAGAAAGGAGATAAGCCTGCAGCAGATCTGATGGGATCACTGCTGCACTCTTGACATCGTTCCCCCACTTTCAGCCAGTGTTCTCAAACTGCAGTGCTTATGGAATGGCAAGGGTGCTTGTTGAAAATGCAGAAAACTAAACTCCATGTAAGTGTTTCTGACAGCATACCTCTTTCTGAGACACACAGACTAAGAGATAAGTTGCTACAAGTTCCTTGGAACACAGTGTAAAGTCTGTTGGGGAACTAAAAGAAGCCAAGTTGACCATTTAAAAATTATCAGGTTCTTTGGGCAAATATTGACAGCTCCCAGTGATTAGAGGGAGGTGTTGGCTGACGATCACATAACTTTGCTACCTCATGGTATGTTCTGAAAACAAGATTTAGATTGAGGACTGTCTAACGTTTTCTAACAAGCCAGCACAGTCACATAAGCTGTGCTTCTAAGCTTGTGGTATCAAGGCTAAGATGTTCTGAAAGCAGATTAGCGAAACTTCTGGTTTGGGTCAAGCAAAAGTGTCCCCTCTGAAATGAAGGTGCATCGCCAAAGGGAGCTGTGGACCTCGCAGGCTGCTCCAAAGATATTAGCTGCAGCCACTCTTGCCATATCCTGACTCCATCTTCATCCGTGGGTATTGGTGCTTGTTGCCTCTTTGTATTCAATCACACAACTCAAGCACAACTCATTTTACTATTTTAAAAAGTCATCCTTCATATTTCTTATGAACTAAAAACTCTGGTATAGACTTCCAAAATGATATTTGAAGTTTTTATACTGCTACGTCTGAAGTATGATTACCTGTTTAAGGTACTACAAATGTTAAAATGATCTTAGAGCAATGAATATAGGAAGCATTCAAATGTTAACTAATACTGTTTTTCTTGCAGTTACCGTGGTTGTCATTTTCCTCTCTGTTATAGCATATGACATGTTCAACTATTTCTCTACACGTCTAGCTTACAAAACTAGTGTTTTTCAAACCCATTAGAAGGTTATAAAATCAATTTAACGGTTTCTATGTAGCATTTTTGAATAAAATACACAGAAGAGAATAGAAAATATTAGAGTATATCAGCCTTTGGTTCAGTCATAGGTGGATAAACTGAGTAGAAATAGAAATAGAAAATAGAAAATAGAAAATCTATTTTCTACTATAGGTCATGGTCAAAGAGAAAAACGCTATACTAAATTGTATGCCTCAAAATAAGGGAATAACAGCCACTGTCTTATTTATGTTTCTATCCTCAAGGTTTAACATATGTGTAGCTGCACAGTAAATGTTTGAAGGCATGGATTCTTTTTTTTTTTTTACTGCTAAGATGAATTTCACCATAAAATGGAACCAAAGATATTTAAACCTTTTGCATAATCTGAAACTGAGTGTAAGTAAGTGAGAATTTGTAATTGATATTTGTAGAACCAAACAGTAAAAGCGTTCTCTGATGCTCTGGCTTGAAGAGAACTGCAATTATTTCCCTAGAAATCTTTATAGCTCACTTTTTCTTATGTCATAGGGTTCTGCTTTTTTAAAAACTTACTTATTTCTGTGAAATGCATGCCTGTGTCCTTTATACTAGTTTCCTGTGGTTGCTGTAACAAATTACCACAAACACAGCAACTTAACACAAATTTATTATCTTACATTTGTACAGAATAGACATCTGACATGAGTCTCACTGGGCTAAAATCAAGATATCCACACGGCTGCATTTTTTTTTTTTTTTTCAGGAGAATCTGATTCCTTAACTTTTCCAGCTTCTAGAGGCTTTCCCAGGCTCATGGCTCTTTGCTCCATCTTCAAAGCCAACAGTACAGCACAGACTTCTGTTTCGATGGTCACAACTTCTTCTCTGACTTTGACACACCTGCTTCCCTCTTTCATTTATAAGGACCCTTCATTTATAACAACTGCCCCAGGGAACAATCTTCCCAAAGCATTTTAGATAATTTTCCTTCTACTTGATTTAATGACATCACCATCTGGGTAATTTCTTTTTTTTTTTTTTGCTTTATGCAGGCCTCTCACAGTTGTGGCCTCTCCCATTGCGGCGCACAGGCTCCGGACGCGCAGGCTCTGGACGTGCAGGCTCAGCAGCCCAGCCGCTCCACATGTGGGATCCTCCCGGACCGGGGCACGAACCCGTGTCCCCTGCATTGGCAGCAGACTCTCAACCACTGCAACACCAGGGAAGCCCCCTGGGTAATTTCTTAATAGACTTTTTTTTTTTTTAATCCACACCTGTAATTTTATTTTATTTTTTTCTAGATTATATTTTCCCTTATAACTCAACTCTCAGAGAAGTTAGAAACTTTTTTTAACTTCATCATTTTTAACCAAAATTATAGACCACAATGTTATGAGTGTGGCCTTTTTTGTTCTTGGCTAGGATATGACAAGGGAAGTGTTTGTTAAAGGGGACGTAAAGGGAAGTCACAGAAATAGTATTAAACAAAGAAATATAAATGTACATGCATCATAAGAAATTAAGACCAATATTCTTTTTTAACATAGGAGGCATTTTGGGTAACAAACTATTTTTAAAGGTCTAATTAAAGAGTATACATTCTTTAATTAGTTAATAAAATGCAGTAGCCATGTGTTCAAAAACAAATGCAAGAACCACTTATGTAATAGAATGATAATGCTTTTTGATATAATATTTGTAACACTGAAACTTGTCTACTTAGCAGCCAAAAATAAAAACATGAATTGAAAAAATGTAGTTATTAATACAAAGTTCAGACCTAATACATGTTTTTCTGATCTTTAATTATTATTTCCTTCCTGTGAATGCATCATGGTGATGCTAGGTTTCAAATGCATTCGTTTTTATAAATAAACTGTATTACTCCATATGTTGAAAATATGTTCACACCATGCTTTTTCAAAAAATTTCATATGACTTTGGGGATAAGGGTGAATACAGTAACATCTTACTATCTGTGATTTTAGCATCCTTAGTTTGACAATTTGCTGAAGTTTGTGTAACAATTCTAAATTTTATGTTGAAATTTTAAAAATATATAATTTTTAACATCTGTATGGTTTAGTTAATAGCCTGAAAAGAAAGAATTATAGAAATAGACATACAATGCACAAAATTCTAAACCAGTGAAAGTGGTTTGTTAGTTTACAAAGATGCATAATCTGCATA
This sequence comes from Lagenorhynchus albirostris, assembly GCF_949774975.1. Taxonomy (NCBI): domain Eukaryota; kingdom Metazoa; phylum Chordata; class Mammalia; order Artiodactyla; family Delphinidae; genus Lagenorhynchus; species Lagenorhynchus albirostris. Next base: position 117,710,828 of record NC_083099.1, read on the forward strand.
AATCTGCATAACACAAAACTCTGGGGAAAGAATATGGCTGTCCAGAAGAAAGTCATTGCAGTGTTTCCTGAACAATTGAGGAAAGTGATTCCTAAGAGCAGCTACCTATTGGCAGAATGTTCTAACCCTGTCTACTCTGGTTTCTTTTGGAAGCCAATGTCTTCTAATAATCTTTTTTTTTTAATTGAAGTATAATTGATTTACAATATTATGTTAGTTTTAGGTATACAGCATAGTTTTTCAGTATTTTTGCAGATTATACTCCATTATAGGTTATTACAAGATAATGGCTATAATTCCCTGTGCTATACAGTATATCTTTTTTGCTTATCTATTTTATACATAGTAGTTTGTATCGATTAATCCCATACCCTAATTTGTCCCTCTCCTTTTCCCTCTCCCCTTTGGTAACCATAGGCTTTTTTTCTGTATCTGTGAGTCTGTTCCTGTTTTGCATATACATTCATTTGTATTACTTTTTAGATTCTAGATATCAGTGATACCATACTGTATTTGTCTTTCTCCCTCTGACTTATTTCACTGAGTAATACTCTCTAGGTCCATTTTCAGTAACCACATTTCAATTTTTTTCTGCATGTCCCTATTTTCTATGAGAATTTGGATTTCCAATCAGATTTTTGCTATTTATGGGATTTATCAGCAGCACAGATCCTTGGCCAGGAATTATGTCACTTTACCTAAAAATTTTACGGCTCCTTTTAAAATAAAATGTGCTCTGCACAGCAAATTTTAAAATCAAACATCTCTCAAAGGATTACATATTTCTTATTACCTTGAAGATGTTAAATTGCTCTTATAAATTAGTTTCCAATCTTCTTTTTCCAGTCTTACCTTAATTCTCCATGGTTTTAATAGCAAGGTGAACTTGCTGGTTTCTCTTGGTTTATTGCTTTCCCTAAAAATAATCTTAATAGCTTAAGTAGGTTTGTAACTTTGATTCTTTCTAATAGTTTCATTTATAAGTGGTCACATTTTCTCTCTCAAGCACAAGTTAATATTTCTATAAACAATTGAGTTCGTTTGGTTTTGAAATTATGCATCCATTTCAGTTTGAAACTACTATTGTTCCTAACCAATACTAGCTGAGGCAGATATAGCACAACTTACCTTAATAGTAAATGTTTCTTGGAGTGTTTACACTAAGGATTCAATGAAAATTGGTTTGAGTCAAAAGGATTAAGTTGTAAAGCAAGCAGAGTCCTTACTGGAAGAAATCAACTGTAAACTTTGAAGTCAAAACCAGGTTTGAATCTGGCTTTACCACTGATTAGCTGTGACTTGGAGTACATTACTTGTCCTCTGTGAACCTCAGTTTTCTCATCTGTGCAATCTGGAAAGCACCTATATTGCAAAAATGATGTGAGAACAACATGAAAGATTGTAGGTAAATCTTTATTATAGGGCCTACAGTAAGCATCTAATCAACCGTTGTTACTATTACCTTGAATGTTTTGCTTTGGCTTTTAAAGAAGTTGCAACTATTCTTAAAAGATTTTTAATTGATGCATGCTATAAACTGTTTTTAACATCACAAGGAATACACAACATACCAAATAGACAAAGATCACAAAAAAATTCAAATTAAAAAAATTCAATCTACCAAAACTAAATCAAATAATTTTTTAAATGTTAGATTGACAATAATTTTTTAAACAGAATCTTTTTATGAATAGACTGGCATTGCAGATAAGTGTGTGTATGTGGGAGGGTGAGGGATGAATTTTTCTATTAAGCTGCTGAGACAGTTAGTTATCTGTATATAAAAGAATAAAACTGGTCCCTTACCTCACACCGTATTGAAATACCAATTCCAAGTAGACAAAAGACTTAAATGTAAATGAAAAACTGCAAGACTAAACCAAAGTACAAAATAAATATACATGAATATATACTAAATGTACATAAATATATACATGAATAAAGATAAATGGTTGCATAAATAAATATATTGGGAAGAGGAGACAAATCTTTCTTACAGAAGATTAAAGTTAACATTCCCAGTGATGTCTTGTAGATATCATGCACCCCTTGATATTCTGGGATGAGAATATCACTTATGTAGTATTTTTTTTCAAAACACCCTTAACCCCATTCTGATCATGAGAAAAAACATCTGAAAATTTAGATTCAAGGACTTTCTACAGTTACCTGGCCAGTACTCCTTAAGATTGTGAAGGTCAAGAAAAATGAGAAAAGACTGAGAAATTGTCACAAATTAGCAGAAGTGACAAAGAAATGCAATCTTACCCAGGACTGGATCCTGGAATAGAAAGGTGAAAAACTGGTGAAACCCAAATAAAATCAGAGTTCAATTAACAACAATGTACTAATGTTGGTTTCTTAGACTTTTTTTTTTTTGTGGTACAGGGGCTTCTCACCACTGCAGCCCCTCACGTTGCGGAGCACAGGCTCCGGACGCGCAGGCTCACTAGCCATGGCTCATGGGCCCAGCTGCTCCGCGTCATGTGGGATTTTCCCAGACTGGGGCACGAACCCGTGTCCACTGCATCGCCAGACGGACTCTCAACCACTGCACCACCAGGGAAGCCTAGTTTCTTGGTTTTGACAAGTGTACTATTGTAATGCAAGATGCTAACAAAGGATGGAACTGAGGGAAGAATATATGGGAACTCTGTACTATTGCTGAAACCTTTCTGTAAACCTAAAATTATTCCAAAATAAAAAGTATACTAAAGAAAGACTGTAAGACTTAGAAAATAATATGAAAAATATTTTTACATATTTACGATATAGAGGGATTTATTAACCAAGAAAAGAAAGTACATAAAATTGTCGATAAATTTGACTGCATTAAATTCTAGAATGTCTGTTCACCAAACAATGCTGCAAAGAGAGTAAAAATAAAAATCACAGCCTGGGAGAAGATATTTACAGCAAATACATTTCCATGGCAGAGATCTCTTGCAACGCAAATTGAAAAAGACAAGAAACTCTGTGGAAAAATAAGGAAAAGAGTTAAAAGACACTTCAGAGAAAAGAAAATCTCAAGGATCAATGAATATATAAAGGATATTCAACCTCATTACTATTCAGAAAAAGTCCACAGTGGGATATCATTTCATATTTACCTGACTGGAAATTGTAAAGACTGAGAATGTCAAGTGTTATCAAGTATGTGAAAAACCAAACATTTATGCACTGCAGGTGGGAGTGTAAGGCTATATTGTCACTTTGGAAACAATTTGGCTGTATCTAAAGTTGAAGATATATTTATCCTACGTGTAGCAAAACAATTGCACTCCTACCCTAGAGAAACTTTTCTATATATGAACAAGAAATATGTACCAAAATACTCCCAGAAACTCTATTTGTAATAGCAAACAAACAAACAAAACAAAACAAAAAACAGAACTAGAAGCAACCCAAATATCTACCACAACACAATTCCATCTAACAATGAAGATAAAATAGTAACAAGCAACAACAAAAATGCATTTTAAGAATATAAGTTGGAGAGAAAAGAGGAAACTATAGAAGAAGGCATACAGCATGATTTCACTACATAAAATTTTAAAATGTTGAAATAAACATAGTTTAGAACTTAGTGTTTAGGGTTACGAACATGTGGGAAAGCTATAAAGAAAAGCATGAGAATGGTAAACATGATTCGTACAGCTGTTACCTCTATGGAAGTAAGCACACAAGAAACTAAAAATTATGAAATATACTCTATATTTAATGGGATGGTGGGTTTATGAGCATCTGTATTGTTATTATTTACCTATTATGAGTAGCATAAAGAGGATTTAATGTCTACCTAATAAAAATAAATGAAAGAGAAAGAAAAAGAGAGATGGAGAGAGGAAGAGAAACATGAGAGGAAGAGAGAGGGAGAATGTGGGTTACCACTCCCGCTAACAACCATACCCAGGAAGTATGGTTACCCCAATGTACTAAGGGATTCCCAAGGTTAGAACTAAGTTTGTTAGTTTGGTAGATTTCACTTCCTCTTTTTGTTATCCCATATCTAAGTGCCATTTAAATCAGCTGGGATCAAAGTACAGATGTGAAACTCCATTATCTGTTCCCTCTAGCTCAGCCTCTTGTGACACGCAGCGTCACAGGCCTGGCCCCATGCTTGCTTTGGTAGAATTGCAGTCCTCTCTTCTTCCTCTTCTCATTGCCACAACAGAAACTCTAAATGTCTCTGTCTACAAACCTGGACTCTTCGATACTGTAATAAGCTGTCCTTCCTGAGGGTTTATCTCCAGAGACTGGGCTGCCTTTTCCTTCCTCCCTACAACTTCCTTCAGCCACACTTTGTTCAAATCCATTAATGCAATGGTAACGGAAGAATTTCTAAAGCAAAGCTGGCCGATCATTGCCAGAAACACCTCTTATCTCTTCCTGTTCAAGGAAGCTGTCAGGGATCCTGCGAAAGTAGCTTGAGAGAAATGCAGACCTTTTTTTTAAATGAAAGATTCGTATTAGGTTTGAGAATGTCTTGTTTGCCTCCGATTCCAGAAGAAAAACATCGAGCAAGTGTAGAGGTGGGAGACAAATGGACCAGTCCAGATAGAGAAGATGGTCTAAACCAAGGCAGTGGATGTGGCAGAAGTGGAAATAGAAAAGAAAGGACAGATCTGAGAGAGATTCGTCTGGAGCCTTCTTTTTTAGTAGATGAAAAGCTGTCTAGAGGGAATGATGTAAAAGTGAGCCACCCTCTCTATGAAACAACAGTGGATGGAGACTTAAAACTTTAAACCCTAAACTTACCGTCTACAATGACACAAGGAGAAAATGGAATACATACGAAAGCTCAGATCATTGGAGCAAAAGTATTAATGGAGCACCCAGCTTTCTATTTACTGCAGGAAGCAACAGAGAAAACATTACTTGTGACATAGTAAAACCTTATAAAATCAATGATTAATCTTATTCATGACTTGCTGTAATTATTAGTATTATACATGGATTGGACTAATTTTTAGGATTATACATGATTTGCACCATGTCACTTTGACGGTTCTCAACTATTCACATTTATCCTTCTTTGTTCCATGGCAAAGAAAAGTAAACAATATATTGGGAAACATGGAAGTGGTTTATTAAACGCTTTTGGCTGGATAACTTATTCTTTTAATATTTATAATACAAGGGTTTTCTGAGAAAATATTAAAAAACTATTATGAAAATGTTTTAAGAATAATTTATGAATGATGATAAAAGATCTGGAGGAAGGAAAGTGGTTTGCTTAGATCAACACCTCATGCCCTAGACAGAGTTTTTAAAACCAAAAAAAATTCTGGAAAAAAAAAAAGAGTTCAGCCACATTATTTTTGTCAAGGAGACCAAGACAACTATTTAAACTATAGAAAAAGGCATCAGGTAAATGTATTTTATGACTCTGAGTTCATCATTAAAAAAGAGCTTCTAGATCTCAGGTATATATTTTGCTCTCCCATGGGACAAAAATATTTTTATAACATAATTTGGCACATTTTATGACCAAGGTAAAGCAAAGAATACACTGTAACATCAATGAAAACTCTATAAGCAAACTACAAGGGGGAAATATTACTCAAATATCAATTAAGTAGAATTCAAGATAAGTGTGGCATTTTTTATCCTCTCTTACATGTAAAATGTTTATGTGCTATAAGTGTTTAGGGGGAATTAGCTCTAAATGTGTATTCCCTGAACAAGTTTGTTTTTTGTTTTTGTAGGCCTGTATATCTATTTTGCTTGTACTTCAATGGATGCAATATCCCAGGTCACATCTTTTACCATTGCTCTCATTACATTGTACAATTTTTTTCTTTTTTAGTTTGTTTTCTCCCTTAGAATGTCAGTGCACTGAGACAAAAACTACCATTCTTTATCTGGATTTCTTTAGTTCTTTGCACAGTGCATGGCACACAGTAGATGCTCAATAAATATATAATGAGTTGATTTCTATCAGTGAGTAAACACATGTAATGTTTATTCCAAGATACTTAATTTCCCTAAAAATTGTTATCTCTGAGGATAGAGTTAGATAAGCAATAAAGACATCCTCATCTTTGCAGATGCCTGCTTAGACTCCATAATTATATGAAGTCCTGTAGTAAAAACTTTGTACAAACTCCGCAGTAAAATCTTTGATTCATCCCTCTAAAATACTATGTAAATTTTGTAAACCAAAGAAAACCTCAGAGTACCTTTTCTCCATGAAATATAATACAATTAAATGACTTTCTTATATTTTGGAGAGGGACTATCTCATCCAGAAATGTAATAGAAAATCATGAATTTTAACATTTCATAAAATGTAGCATATAGGAGTATGAATCTTCTCTCTGCCCAGGCATACATATTCGGCTCTGTGGGTTGCTAAGATACACTAAAAAGTACAGAAATGCGATTTGGCTCTTTAAAAATAGGCTAGGCAGCTTTCTTATTTCTGACAAATTTAGTCTCTAGGGAATATACACAATCTCAGTACAATCATTTATTTTAGTCACTTTCTGGCCTTAATCAAATTGTGGTTTGTAAAGATTTTAATCTTAGGTTTTAATGTTGAGGTCAACGTTATCTTCAAGCCTTAACCAAATAAATACTAAAAGGCAGAGGCCTTTCGGCTTCCCACTCTTTATTTAGGCAATCTGTAGAGAACAAGCCAGATTCATTCCAGTGAAAATCATTGATTTCAATTTGCACAAGTAGCTAACTCATGTTCTCTGCCATGTCTTCTCCTTTTTGCAGAAAAAGAAAGGTTACACCACAGGACAAAGCCCATTTATTTTGAGGTGAAGTGGTGGAGAAAATGAGTGAGGGATATCATGCTGAATTCTTAGGTTTTAGCAGATCTTTGGCAAATATATGTTTTCTAGTTGACCCAGATAACAATCATTATGGATATCTTTAAAAGGTTCAAATTATTCCTGTTGTAGAACCTGACTTCAGAACCTACCAGTTGTTTTCAGCTTTCAGTATTTTCCAGCTGAATGACACTCCTGGTCATGCCCCTGACCACAGTCTCATGGATAAGAAATAAACAGAGATGATTTTTTTTACAGTATCCTGGTCCTAAGTTGAAGGTATAAAAGGAATCTATATATACACACATACACTAACATGTATATATTATATATACTATATATAAAATATATATCTTGTATCTATGAAAGTTTGAAATATATATATATTTTTAACAATCAATACAGACTTTAAAATCCCACTTATGGGATTTTATGAGATGTCAAATGAGAGCAGAAAAAGGATGGGCAGTAAATTAATCTGCAAATCCAGCAGACGGGAGGCTGGTAAACCAGTGGCCACTGGCATTTCCACCAGATGCTTACTGGAAGGGTAAGAAGTGGTCCTCACAGGCAGGAGATATATATATATATATATATATATATATATATATATATATAAAAAATACATTACATATTTTAGATGTTATAGTATTATGGACCTAGAAATAGTAGATGCACGTCAAAAATCTCTGCCATGTACTATCTCCTAATCCCTAAATTGGCTTCTATTTTTAGTCTTCATGTTATTCACATTCCCTGTGTTTCTTTTACATCACAACCTCTCTTAATTCTTTGCAGAATTTCATTTCCCTTCCATCTCCCTTTCATATAACATCTCTTATTTTACCGGCCGCAGAATTCCATCTTTTTCTTTCTTCCTTCCTCACTACACACTCAGTCTAGGTGAACATGTCAATGTCATGCTTCAATTAATATCTACATATAAGTGAATTTAAAATATTTATATCAAACCCGTTCCTTTCTCATTTTTATGCTCTAAATTCACTTCTCTGAAGTTATGTTTTCAAATTAATACTCATAAAACCAAACTCATTCTTCAGGACTTCATATCTGCCCCTCCTCCTCTGTTCCCCATCTAAAATTCTCATGACTCAGTTACTGATACAGTCAAGGGTCTGATGGCAGAGATTTCTAGTAATGTTTCCCAGTCCAGTGTCGACCCTCTCCAGCTACCTCCATTTATTTATTTACATATTTATTTGTTTTACTAGATAATGCATAAGTGAGGTAGCAAATGCAAAAGATGCAAGTTCTCCAATTCCTCTCCCCACAGGAACTATGACCAGTTACTGAACTGTTACAACTTTTTCCAAGATAGCTTTTTCTCTGTAAGCATATATGTAAATACATCTGTGTACACACACACATGCGCACACGGAGGCAACATATTGTTCTTCACTTTTTTCATTTGACAGTACATTTTGGAACATATCCCATATAATTCATAAAGTGGTTCCTCATTTTTTTTTTTAACTGTTGCAAGTTATTCCATTAAATGTTTTATGTAGTATGGCGTTCCATTAAGGTAGAAAAGCAAAATGTATGACAGTAGTGCAAAGCCTGGGAGAGGAGAAATGGAAATATACTATTGTGAAGTTATATTGCATATGAAGTGGTATAATACTGCTCTAAGCTAGATTATGTTAAAGATTTAAAGATATGTTAAAGATTTATACTATAAACACTAAGGCTACCACAAAGATGCCGAAAAGATAGCATCTCTTTAAACAAGCTTCAAAGAAGCTGCAGAAAATTACTTGGTACGAACAATAAGTCATTGATTTTGGAGAACTATACTCACCTGACTCCACAACAAAATAAAAACAATTACACATAATGGGAATAACTGCCAATATTAACAGCAGAGACCACTGAACTTTTTCTGGAGAGGGGCTCCTCAAGATAATTGGAGGCTTTCAATTTTTAAAAAGCAGACATTGCCTTTGTTCCCCTTTCTCTTTTCTGAAACCAAGTAATAATTTCATAATACAATATCTTTATTTCTTGCTGTCGTCTTAACCTTGATCAAATTTTTCCTGCCCCTGGTTGCCCTACTTCATACATATATACTAAGTTACGGGGCTAAATGGTTTCATCATTTCCTTAAAGTTGGCATTTCCCTTTCTATGTCTTTATGTTCATTAAATTATTGATGGACTTAAGAAAGGAGAAACAAGGAAGAAACAATGTCTGCTCTTTCAAAGCTCCAAGTACCTATTTCCCCTTCAGAAATTTCTTCACACAAAAAAATTCAAGAGTCTCTACCAGAGATGAGATGTTTGCATTTACTCACAGCTACTATGCTTAATATTTTGTTTTTTCTGCATTCAGGGTACTATGTTTGAAAATCTTTATACCCTTAAAGACTTGAAAGTCTAATTATGCAGGTATAAGGAAAGGGAAAAAAATGATTCTGTGGTTGTAAAACTACAAATCGTCCTTTTTTTTTTCTTATACCATCAGTAAACCTTTCCCATATTCCACTAAGCAAAAATAATTATTGCCAAAATGAATTCCCAAAACCCAACTATTAGACTTCAAAAATGTTAAAGAAATAAAATATGCTATGAGAATCTTAGGATACACAGTCAAGGACCGACCTGGGTTGGTGCAATCCTACCTTTTCCTGATGTTTCAGAAATCCAAACAGATTATTTTAAACCCTCCCCCGCCCATAATCTGGATTGTTTTAAACCCTCCCCCGCCCATAATCTACATGTAAATAATCTACTTTGTAGGATCATCTGCATTAGCATGTATGTGTTTACATCTCAGACAACATTAATTGTCCCTTCTCTGTGCTATGATAGCACTTATTACTCATGTATCATTATTTCTTTCCACCTGAAACAGATTTTTCAGCCAAGCAGAGGATCTACTGCTATGTGTTGAATGCTTCCTGTGTCCTGGCACTGTGCTAAATTCTGCACATATTTTACCCTCTGCAATCATTTGGCCCTCACAAAAATCCAGTGAAGTAGGTACTATTGCTATCCTATTTTAAAGATGCAGAAATGGAAGCAAACAGAAGCTAAATGACTCGTCCACACAGCAATAAATGATGGAGCCAAGATGAGAACCCAAGCTGTGCAGCTCCAGGGCTTGTACTCCTAACTAGTACCAAACTAATTCTCTTAATAAGACATATGTAGCCAATGATTTCTTAACCAAAACCATATTGATGAACATTTAAGTTGATTCTAAACTTTTGCTTTTATGAACAGTGTTATGAGTATCTTTGTACATACATTATTTTATATGGGAGGGTTTATCTATAGAATAAATGCCTTGAAGTAGAATTTTTAAATCAAAAAGCATGTACATTTTACATTTTGGTAAGTATTGCCAAAATGTTCTCCACAAGCGGTAGTAAGAATTTATATTCCCAAGAGCTATAAGTCAGAGTAAAGCAATTATATTCTACAAATTTTAAGTTATTTTTGGAGTGTATCAACAGGTTCTTTACTTTACTTTTCCCTCAGGTTCCCTCCTACACTAAAAATCGATGCAATTATCCAAGGATTTGGACCACAAAACATTTTGTTCAAATATTCAAAATCTAGGTAAAAGTATGTCTTTGTTACTTTGAAGGATAGGGAAGGATGAAGTTATCTGGATAATTATATCTGTTACCCCAATTCAAGTAGTATGTTTAAATTTAAAGATGTTAAAAAGGGGACCACTTTATAATTAGATTCTCTGTGTATCAAATATCATCTAGACATGGGAAAACTTGTTTTTCCATACATAAATTGTGAAAAATCTGAAGTATGTTCAAAGCAAACTAACCACAAAATGATTTAAGAAAATAAACTTTTTTTTAAAAGAGGGAAATTAAAATGGAAGATTGTTTCAAAATAAATATTTGGCAATATTAAAGACTTTTTAATACAAAATTTTTCATCTCACAAATTCAATGTAGAGAACTTTCATACCTCGATTTTTTCAAATGCCAAATGAAATTTTAATTGAACCTAGTGCCAAAAATGAAAAAAGTAGATAATTTTATGAAAAGTTATAGTAATGTTTAAAGAGCCATTATCTTATTTAAATTGAATTATACAAATGGAAGTTTGAAATCAATTTGAGGTTTCAAAATAACTCAGTTGCATTTTAAAATAACTTAACTTGTATTATGATGACATATTTTGAATGTTTTCTAATTGAGTGACTAGTAAGAATTAATCACCTTCTCACGTTAGCTCATTTAAGACCTCCAACAGCCAAGTGAGATAGAAATTCTTTTTTTTTTTTTTTTTAACATCTTTATTGGAGTATAATTACTTTACAATGGTATGTTAGCTTCAGCTTCACAACAAAATGAATCAGTTATATACATACATATATTCCCATATCTCTTCCCGCTTGCGTCTCCCTCCCTCCCACCCTCCCTATCCCACCCCTCCAGGCGGTCACAAAGCACCGAGCTGATCTCCCTGTGCTATGCGGCTGCTTCCCACTAGCTATTTACCTTACGTTTGGTAGTGTATATATAGAAATTCTTCATCTCCCTTTTACAGATAAAACTGGAGTTCCGGTAGGTGATGTGACTTATCCATAGACATGTATAGATAAAGGTAGCCATGCTAGATCTCAAGTCCCACAAATATAAGACAGCAGATTCAGTTTTAACTAACAAGAAGATATTTCTGTCTGATTTCTGAGTGTCAGCTGAACTAGCAGTGGCTACCTCAGGTTTTGAATATTGATTGTTTTAAGTCCCTACTATTTTGTTTTTAACTGTCCAAAATAAAAGGGAGGAAAATCATTGTTCTTTGCGAGTAAATTACTTAACTCTTTGCACTGCCAAGATCTTCATGCCCAGAGAGATGCGAGGCATAGTCAGTAGCTTTACCAAGACTCCTTTAATATGGTCTTATTAATATTGTTAGTAAAATAGGCAACTTATTATTGAAAACCAACAGAGTAACTTTAAGAAGTCACATATTCAAATGCCTTCAAGAATCTTACAATTCTAGAAGTAAGAATAAGGCTATGGGAAGTAGTAGGTCCAGAGGTTTATGGAAGAGGTACGCTTTTATAAAGGTGTCCAACTTCAAAAATAACCACAATCATAGGGACCAGAGAAACAAAGTGTGCATATTGGACCTATGGCTTTGGTGTCAGTGTCTTGGCTATTTTACCAAAACTGAACCTGAATAATTGTGATAACTAGAAATAAAATAAAATAATATTAACAATAATAACAGAAAGATGATTGTAAATTGGATTCCAAAAAATAAACTGCTTGTTAATCATAACAACTGGCAGAATAAAGAATACTGTAAGTATATATTTATTTTCAGCTTTGCTTGGAAAGAAAATACCAGTTTTTTAACTATGTACATATTTAGGTAGAATAGGCTAAAAACCTTCCCTACACAAATTTTAAATTTAAATAAACTGCTACTCAGACCTAACAACAGAAGCCCAGTTCTAGATCTCAAAAGAGATGTAAGCCACAAATGAGAGAATATGATGCTGCCTACAATCAGTCACACTCCTCAGTTTGTTACCATCTCTTCTCATTGGGAGGCTCTCCAGTGATAAAAAGGATTTGCAATGACCATAGCTCTGAGGGTGGCTTCTGTCCCCTAAATCTCTGATCCCCTTTCCATGGTACCTTCCCAAAAGAAGAATGAAGTTCTGCATATTTTTATACAGAGAATGATGCAACAAGCTAAACCCACTTAAAAAAAGCAAAACCATAAACAACAAGGATTTATTGTATATCACAGGGAACTATATTCAATATCTTGTAATAACCTATAATAAAAAAGAATATGAAAAAGAATATATATATATATATTCTGAATCACTTTGCCATACATCTGAAACTAACACAATATTGTAAATCAGCTATTGTAGAAAACAAACAAACAAAACCCAAAAAACCCTATGCCATATTGTTGTGCATTTGGTATTCAAGTTCTATAATAGTCTATACTTTCTAAGTGAAGGAATGCTGAATAAATTGTCCATTATATTAGATGTGTCAGAAAAAATGCTTATGGGTTCTAACTAAATATCCAATTCGCTAGAACTTAAGATACCTGACAAAAGATACCCATAGACCCCTATTCATGATCAGGACTGAAGAGTCTCCTGTGACTCAACATATCCACACCCAAACTCATTATCCTTCCCTGATAAAGCTTTTTCTTCATCATACATTTTTTTTATAAGTTATTCAAGGTGCAGCTTAAATAATCATCCATGACATGTGTTGTGAGTACCCTAATCACAAGATCTCTCTTTCTCTCTCTTCTGAAATTCTGTAGTATTTGTCTGCAGTAATCAGATACTTTTATACTCCCATATAAAATAAAAATTAAATTAAAACAGAAAATAAAGACTTATTCATCATTGACAGGCACTAATAGTCCACTCCAAAAGAAGAATATTTTGTTCCTGGAAATGCTACTTGGAATTGAATAGCCAATACAAAACGAATTGTCATCTGCACTAAGTACTTCCAAATTCTCAAAGGACCATCTTCAGAGAGAAAACAGACTAAAGAGATTTAAAAAAAAAAAAGAAGAAGAAGAAGAAGAAGAAAAAGAAAAGGTAGATACACTGAAGGGAACTGTGAACGAGAGGAAATCCTCATTTTCCAGAACAGTCAATTACAATAAAGCAAAATAATTCTTTTCGGTTCTGTTAAAAAAAAATCAGGTATTTCATTTTATCATAGCTGTTTGTACATAGTTACCATTTCCAATAACACTGTAGGCTCCAAAAAAATAAGGGTAATATTGTATATCTTAACTATGTTTTAGTAAGAAGATGACTATAATATATGGTCCCAGCTGTCAAGGCACCAGAAGTCTCAATTCTTATTCTTCCACAAATTACCTTACATAAAATAAGTGTTCAGTCAAATTTTTGAAATTCTTTTACTCGCTTCCCAAGCCTATAATAATAGCCAGAAAAGAAATGCAGACAAAGAATTTTTTTTTTATTTTATGGGATATCATATGAACATGCCAATTTTTTAAATAGCATAAACATTACAGTATAAACAGGACAAATTATTTACTTAATACTTTCAGTTTCATTAATGTATTTTGGCAGGAAAAAGGAAACCATAATGAATAATATAATAATATTACATTATATAATAATATTAGTTTCTGTTTTTTGATTTATTCTTTAGTTTTAAAATAATTAAATAAAAAGAACAAATTTTAATTTTATTAATATTTAGATTTAGTAAAATATTTCATATAAACTAAAATAGGTATTTATCAAGTAAATATACCACACTTTGAAGTTCATGTTTTTCCACTGTTTTAATGTTTAAATACAAGTAAAAACTACAAGTGATCATATAGACCATGACAAAGGAGCCAAGAACATGCAAGGGGGAAAGGATAGTCTCTTCAGTAAATGGTGTTGAGAAAACTCATATGCAAAAGAATGCAACCTGACTACTATCTTACACCATACACAAAAGTTAACTCAAACTGGATTAAAGACTTGAATGTAAGACCTGAAACCATAAAACTCCTAGAAGAAAAAGTAGGTGGTAAGCTCCTTGACATAAGTTTTGGAGATGATTGTTTGGATTAGACACCAAAAGCAAAGGTAACAAAAGCAAAAATAAACAAATGGGACTACATCAAACTGAAAAACTTATGTACAATGTAGGAAACCATAAACAAAATGAAAAGATAACCCCCTGAACAGGAGAAGGTATTTGCAAATCATATATCTGATAAGGAGCTAATATCTAAAATATATAAAGAATATATGCAACTCAATAGCAAATAATCTGATTTAAAAATGGACAGAGGATATGAATAGACATTTTTCCAAAGAATACATACAGATGGCCAACAGTCATATAAAAATGTGCTCAACATCACTAATCATCAGAGGAATGCAAATCAAAAGCACAATGAGATATCACCTCATGTTACAATAGCTATTATCAAAAAGACAAGAAATAACAAGCATTGGTGAGGATGTGGAGAAAAGGGAACCTTTGTGCACAATTGGTAGGAATGTAAACTGGTGCAACTGCTATGAAAAACAGTATGGATGTTACTCAAAAAATTAAGAATAGAACTACCATATGATCCAGCAATTCCATTTCTGGGTTCTTACCTAAAGAAAATGAAAACACTAATTTGAAAAACTATAGGCACCCTCATGTTTATTGCAGCATTATTTCTAATAGATAAGACATGGAAACAATCTAAGTGTACATCAGTAGAGGAATGTGTAAAGAAGACATGGTATTTATATACAGTAGAATATTATTAGCCATAAAAAAGAAGGAAATCTTGCCATGTGCAACAAGGTGGATGACCTTGAGGACATTATGTTGAGTGAAATACGTCAAATGGAGAAAGACAAGTAACATATGAACTCTGTTATATGTGTAATCTAAAAACAAACAAAAAAACAAAAAGAGTTTATAGATACACAGAACAGATTGGTGATTACCAGAGGCAAGGTATGGGGGGGGTGTGCAAAATGGCTGAAGGTAGTCAAAAGGTATAAATTTTCAGTTATAAAATAAAAGTCATATAGCTACAGCATGGTGACTATAGTTAATAATACTGTATTGCATATTTAAAACTTTCTAAGAGAGTATATCTTAAAAGATCTCATCACAAGAAAATAAATTTTATGACTATTAGGGTGATGATGGATGTGAAATAGACTTATGATGGTAATTATTTCACAATATATACAAATATGGAATCGTTATGTTATACACCTGAAGCTAATGTAATATGTCAATTATACCTCAATAAAAAAAATTGCACTTTGAATTTCATACTTTTCCACTGTTTTAAAGTTTAAATAAGTGAAATCTACAAGCGGTAACATAGAATGCTAGAATTAAAGTAAATTGAGTTCTATTTCTTCATATTTTCAGTATGCTCTCATCATTTATTTTGACCCACTGTTTAAATATAGGAAGATGTGCTATCATAGGAGTTATAGGAGGAACTGCTCCCAAAGAAAACTCAAATGAGACTAAACTGCTACAAACTTAAACTACGAGAATGAAACCGTGTACCTGAGTCTGTGTGTGTATGTGTGTGTGTGTGTGTGTGTGCGTGCACTTGTGTGGGGGGAGGCAACTATATCCAAAGAATTTTCCAGAGTTGCTTCCATTTATAAAACAATGTTCATTGAAGGGTAACTAATTTAAAAATGTGCCAGTTTGTAGCTTGCACACAATTATCGAAACACAATAGTTACCACAGCTATTGTTTAGAATTTAGACCAAGAGATCTTTTTCTGGCAGGAGTACTTTAGCACTGACATTGTTTGGAGATGCTGATGCCTGGTGATGATAAAAAGCAGACCGACTTTAGTCAGTTTTATTATTGTTTTTGCAATATTTCCGTGCAATGCACTCCTTCATCCCTGTTCTGCCCTTGTTATTCCACTGCCTGAAACCTAACTGAGATAATGAATGTGAAAGTACCTGGCACCGGGTCATGTTATATTATGGCGGTGATTGCAATGGTGAGTGTTAATCATTGGCAGAGTTTATCCTTTGCAAAATACACAGGCGCTTCTTTTTAAACCGCTTTCAAGTTTAGTACACCAACCGTTTTGTCAGTGGAATACTACTATTTCTGGATTTAAAAAAGTTGACATCTGAGTTATTTAAGTTTGGGTGACTCATTTTAAGTCAAGGACTTAATTTGTTTAAAAAAAGAACATGGGGACATTTGCATGTCTAGGCTAACTGGTACAAGTGTAAATCTCAATGAGCAAGCATCTTCTGGTGTTATCAAGAGTCAGATGCAAGAAAAATCCTTTTCTAGTCCAAAGAGTTTCAGAACAAGTGAAATATGAATGTGAACAGGGCAGTGCACCAAAATCTCCGTCAATGGATAATAAAACTAAAGGAGATCGCAAACCCAAAACGTTTTATTTGAAAAATACAAACAGCTTGACACCAATAAAATTTTACAGCCTCTTCAAAAACAATAAGTTGTTCAAAAAACACTTCATAAATTTATCAAATGAGAGACCAGATTGTTGAAGAAGGTGACAGAGGGAAACATTTTGATCGGTTAAAAACAAACTCAGAAAAAAAAAAAAAAAAACTCAGTATACCCACCTCATCCCTAACTAGTTTAAACTCAGAACTGGAAATTTTTTTGATAAAAATAAGCTATTATTCAACTATGACACTGACTCATGTTGATTAAAAAATAAATAATATTCAATTTTTAATATATCATGATTACACTGTCCTCGTTTTATATAGTGTTGATTTTATTTTTAATGAAACTTTTATTAGTCTTAGCTACTAATCATTTATAATGTATATTGATTATATAATATTAATAATGATGTATATTGATTTTTTGTTATTAAACCTGTTATATATAAGCCTTATAAATGTTTATAAAAGTATCTATAAAAATTTTATAAATTTGTACATAAACTGTATTAAATCTCTAGTACTGATGCTTTATTTTATTAGTTCTAGCAGTTCTTAATGAAATATTGGTATTAATAGCAGTATTTAAGCATTTCCCAAGTTAACCATATTACACCGTATCAAGATACAGATACTACAGTTACTGTATGCATGCTGTCCTAGCTTGTTCTGAAGAAAAGAGAGTATCTTTTTTTGTTTTCTTATTGACAAATATACACTAATACGTATAAAATAGATAACTAATAAGAACCCACTATATAGCACAGGGAACTCCACTTTGCTGTACAGTAGAAACTAACACAACATTATAAAACAACTATAACCCAATTTAAAAAAAGAGAGAGTATCTAAAATCCATCTTCAGCTTATCTTCAAACTCAACTGACTCAATTTCTGGATAAGCAAAAAACATGTTAGATTAAAGTATGATGATCAGCAATTTTTTTTCTACTCTAACCATTTTTTCTTGCTTTTAGAATTCTGTTCTATAATTTTCAGTACATTTCATGCAAGATCATTGAGGCAAATTTAAATGTGTCCTGAACATTTACTTATCTCTGCACAAAAAGTCAATCAAATGTCTGGTTTTCTTGTCATTTTGCAAATGAAAATATGTTCTCGGGACTTCCCTGGTGGTCCAGTGGTAAAGAATCTCCCGTACAATGAGGGTTCGATCCCTGATCAGGGAACTAAGATCCCACATGGCACAGGGAAACTAAGCCCGCATGCCACAAATTACAGCGCTCACGCGCTGTGGAGCCCAGGCGTCGCAACTAGAGAAGGGAAAATCCACATGCCACAAATAGAGAAAAGCCCGCGCACCACAACGAAGAGTCCACGTGCCGCAACGAAAGATCCTTGTTGCCTCAACAAAGATACCGCATGCCGCAACTAAGACCCGATGCGGGCAAAAAAGAAAAAAGAAAAGTTCTAATGTACTGGTGTTGAAGGAAACAAGAAGGGGCTCCTTGGAATGTTTTTGATGTCACCTTGAGGAAATTGTCATACACCATCTGCTAATTTGTTAAGCATACAGAATGGCAATGTTGATGAATTCTTCTTTAATAAATGATATATATTTATATAGTTACCAGCCATAACCTAATGCCCAGAAGCATGGCCAGGTACTTTGAAATACATCCAGCTTAAATTATCTATAGGTGTTTTGTATTTGTAAAGTGACAGATACTCTAAATAATCTATCTTACTTTGTGCTGCACTTCATTTGTACATGCTGGCAAGTGTGTATTTCAATCCAGCTCACACATGACAAGGTTAATAATCTTCCCTGTCTTCATTGTCCTTGTGGGTTGTCATCTGAGAATTCTCACCCTGTTAAGAATGTACAGGCTGAGGAAAGTTCAGCCTGGTTGAATGTCAAAAAATATTTCAGGAACTATCCTCTGTTTTATTTTCCTTGGATTTAATAACATGAATGGGGGGTGGTTACAACTATAGCCTAGAAATGAGAATTCTTTCATAAATCATTAAAATCATTCAGTGACTCCCAAGGAAGAAGGAAATTCAATGAAACTTCTTAAGCCTCCCAAAATGTGGGTTATGAGGAGAGAGAGAGATTGCTCATATAATCAATAAATAATCAATAAATAACTAAATTTAAAAATAAAGGAATTATGTGAAAAAAATCAAGGAATACTTCAGGATCTCAATTCTACAATTTAGTTTATGGGACACAAGTTGATAGATTTAAGAGAAAATAGAAATATGTGGTCAATCATTGGATCTCTAGCATTTTGGCATTGCTTACAATTAATGGTATTAAAGTTCAGTTTCGCAGTTGGAATCACTCTAGGTACTTTAAGAAGGAAAGCAATCAAATCAAGGAATTATATAAAATCCTTGGAAGAACTGAAGGTGTGGATTGAAGACTGGGCCTCCATATCTGACTTGCCAGAGTCAGGAAGGCAGGGAAGCAGGAATCCCTGATGAAACCACTGAGTTATAAAAATTCATCATTGCCATTCTGCTCCAAGGATTAAAAAAAGTCACTGCCAGAGGAACTCTCACAGCTCCGGGGAAACTGGCGCTGGAACACTGGCCCCCAGAGACCAGCTGCCTTCTCCAGTGCAGTTTCCTCCTGACATCTCTAACGCCACATCTCAAGTATGTCCAGCAGCAGAACAGAGTGTAAGCAAGCAGGAGGTGTCTGCAGCTCACTCCCACTTCCTGGGATCTGGCATCTCTGTTGGAGGGACTCATTTTATGAAGGACCCATAGGTGCAAGAGAGACTGGGTGTGATGGATTTTGGTCTTCCAGTCTCTGCAGTACAGAAAGACCCACTAGAAGGAAGTGGGGATGGATATTTTACCCCAATAAAGCATATTTGATATATTTACAAAGTGTTTTCACTGTCAGAGTGATATGTACTCTTTATAAAAACCTACTGAGATAGGTAGTGCTATGCCCATTTAACAGGAAATTTACAGTGTGAAGTTTTTCCATGTCTAAAATTACAGATGAATAAGGTGCTAGGAGGAGTAACTTGATAACAGTTTTTCTTTTGAAATCCTCCCCATTAATACCATACTGCCTCTATAGCGGGTTGCTGAGTGAAGGCATTATTCGTATTTTGTTTATCAGACATCCATAAAAGATTTACTCAGTTAAAACTTAAAAGAGAAAGACCATTCATCAAGAAATAATAGATACTTCTGTAACAAATATGAAGAAGTTATGTTCTGAAATTGATTCTGTTATCCATTTATTGAATCAAAGAAATGATATGCCTCAGATTGATTACTTGAAGAAGTAGTGATATATCAAAAATCCTGATATATTTGGAAATGTTCACTTTTAATAGTTTTTTTAACATCTTTATTGGAGTATAATTGCTTTACAATGGTGTGTTAGTTTCTGCTTTATAACAAAGTGAATCAGCTATACATATATCCCTGTATCTCCCCCCTCTTGTGTCTCCCTCTCACCTTTAATAGTTTTAAATGACAGAAGTTACGAAATACTGTACAATGTTATCTCAATTCAGAAAAATACATATATGAAGACTACATCAAAATCAAATGGCTATCTCTGGATAATGGTAATTTGAGTGTCTTTATATCCTGGAGATTTTACTCCTTTTCCAAATTCAAATTTTAAGCTAACAGAGCAATAAACATTCCTCTTAAGACAAAACAAAAACTTTTAAGAGTACTTAAGCATTAAGAAATAATACACATAGGGCAAGGGTAGGTAGAAGAATGTTAGGCAGGCAAAATTATCAAAATAAAAATAGTTGAAAATAAGTTTTAAAAGGTGTGGTTCATGTTAAGAAGGAAAAGAGAAAATGTTCTCAACTTCTTCCCCATATTTTTTAAAACAAAATCATAAGAACATTACAGATTCGGGATCACAGCTAGATTATGTTCTAAATGGATTTATTTTCTTTTTAAAAATAAACCATAAAGCATCACTCACATACATTATTTTTAAAATCCTTTCTTTATAAATGCAAATTTTCTTATAATAAAACTAAAGCTATATATCAGCAAGAGACAGTGTTTGTTCTCAGCATCATCTCTGAGTATCTTAAGTGACATTCTTATTTCCTTAACTCATTTGATATATAATCACTCAGACAAGTTTTAAACCTTATTCACTATTTTACGTTATTCAACATAGCATCGTTCCAAATAATTTCATTTTTTTCTATAAATTGCAACTTTAAGAAGAAAATGAGTACTGTGAAAATCTCATAACAACTGTGAAAATAAGGTTTTGCCTACCTTGATCTCTAAAACGGACAATAGAAAATAATCTTCAAGCATATCAAGTCATCTAATTAGAAGAAAAGAGTGACAGTATATAGAAGACCTGGAGTCTAGTGTCTACAATGTCTTATTTAGTCTCAAAGAGGTAATGTGAGGCTAAAATAATAATATATATAGAAATGAGCTTTCAAATTATAGAATGCAACATATATGTATATATATGATAGAATGACTGAGCTCTTTATTTTAAAAAAAAAAAAACAATTAGAAAAAAATTATTCCTAACCCAACATTTTAACAATGGACCATAATCTATACTTCTACATTTCAACTAATGGAATGAAAAACCAAATAGAAAGGCTTTTTCCTAAATACTCTTCATAGCTGAGTAATTTTTAAAATATCTGCCTGGGGCTTCCCTGGTGGCGCAGTGGTTGAGAGTCCGCCTGCTGATGTGGGGGACACGGGTTCGTGCCCCGGTCCGGGAGGATCCTGCATGCCGCAGAGCAGCTGGGCCAGTGAGCCATGGCCACTGAGCCTGCGCGTCCGGAGCCTGTGCTCCACAACGGGAGAGGCCACAATAGTGAGAGGCCCGCGTACCAGAAAAAAAAAAAAAAAAAAAATCTGCCTGGAGTGGGAGGACTATAATTCAGCTTCCCTTTGTACCCCAAGCCCAGTGAAATTTAGTTTCTAAAATAAAAAGAAACCTTCAAAATAAATCTGAGCAAGTAATCAGTATTGCTTAACTGAAAAATGATTGACCAAAATTAGTTATTGAACAAGTTTTCTTTTTTGTTGTTTTTGTTTGTCTTGGGTTTAACTCTCTGGACGAGATTATTTGGTAAAGCAAATATGATTTTGAAGTTTTTACAATGGTGGTGATTCACTTTCTTTTTAAACTGAGAATCTCCCATTTAATTTGCATTTGATGTTATAATGTGTTCAAAGGTGAATCACTGAAAATGACTTCTTTGCTTGTGTTTTAATTTCAAAAAAAAGATAATTACATAACAGTCTAAAAGGAATCTAGAAATAATTATTATTGAATTAATATGCCTCTATATTGCCAGTGATTATGATTTATGTATAATCTAGTTAAAACTTTATATGTTTTCCCCATCTCACTTCAAATATTGTTTTTGAAATAAAACCTTAAATGCTGAAGTTCATTATTAAATTAAAGTAAAATCATACATTTGAAACAGAAGTTTATCTTAAATACTTAGAAATTGGTAACTTTACTTTTTATCCCAATAAACTAGTACTAGGATAACACATTTTTCCTTCTGGGACCTTGAAACACTGCGTGCGCACACACACACACATAAATAGCTCTGGTTCAGATAATATGATTTTTAAAAGCATGTCAATTTAGTTGTGAATTATTACCCCAATAAGATATAATTAACCAATCATTTATTTCCCTCATGAGTTTACTGAGAATTAATAATGCTATTCCTGAAATGACCTTTCAGACTTCACCTCTGGACTGTAGCACACCCATGCTCAGCTTCACGTTATTAATACCCTTGTACTGAATTAATTCCAGCTATTGGAATTAAGGTGTCTTTGAAGAAATAAGCAAATACTGTACATTCATACAAACCTGAATATTCATGGATAATTTATAGCTTCCTACGTCAAACGTTGATGGAAAGCATTTGAGAATAGATTGTGGATTATGCAGGGATGAAATTTCAAGAGGATTGAATGGGGATTAGCTGCTACTGTTTTGGAATCTCAGGCCTATGGAATGCTAGACTGCCAGGACTCTCGACTCAGATATGCTAGCGCAACAGATTTCATAGTTATTAGTGCCACTCACCCCAATAGCTTATGTCATCTCCTGTGACACATCATGTCTGTTTCCTAATTGTTCACTTTTTCTTCCCCAAATATGTATTTGATCCCTTTCAGGAATAATTCTTATGCTCTCCCAAGCCTGGCAGTCTCCTCTCCAACTTCTCTATTCCGAAATGGACATCAGCCAAGACATTTTCAGGAGATGATTTGCTGTCTCCAGTGCTACTCTACTGACAGCTTTGAAAACCTAGATGGGGTCAGAAGACACTCCAATGGTAATCACACTCTAGTCAACACTGCATCGATATCAACATGGCTTATTCATTTTGCTTAACTGTTAAGGCTCATTTTTTCCTGTCACTCTCCCCACTCACCCACTCCACTGCCTGTGTTATGAACTACCTGTGTTTTCAAGTAGTCCTTGTGTGTTTAGAAAATGCAAACACGTTGGACTATCAGCCCAAATAAAATGTTATAATATTAACCTATAAAGTCCTGCTATGACCGGCCCAGAGAATACAGGGATTTATTTATTCTTTATTTTGGGGAAAACATATTTTCTTAGAATCATGAAATTTTTAAATTGGGAAAATGTTGCTCGTTTGTGTGGTAATAAGTAAGAGAGTTTGGTGTTGACAGGACTGAACAGAAGAACTTGAATCAGATGGGGAGCGTGGGTAGATGTGTGCTAAAGAATTCAATTTCAGTAAAAAGTGAAGCCAGAGATATATGCGTCCGTAGATCTCACTAAGCACATCTTCCTCACTTTTTCCCTTGTTCTTTGCCCCATTCATTTAACTCCTGCTACCTTAAACACCCTAAGTGGCTACTGGAATGTGGGTAGGGAAAGGTGAGGTTGGGGAAGAGGAAGGAGAGAGAGTAGAGGAGGACAGAATTTTGAGGATTTTAAGGAGGGGTTGAAGGACTGGAGTTTCCACTGTCACTGGCCAAGTCAGACTGGAGAAGTAGCAGCAGCTTCTGCTGTGAGCTGAGTAGCTGGTGATTTCATTCCAAAGGCAGCCACACAGAGCTCTTTCCAAAGAGGGAATCAGTAACTGTTTATATAAAGGGCAGAATTGCCCAACCTTAATCCTAAGAGACTTACATTACCTGTTTGTGAGATAAGTGTCAAAATATTTGGGGATACCTCCCACTAATTCCGTTTACAGAGAACAGGCTAGCATTGTCGGGGGAGGTTTGGGGAGAGGTGCTTGACACTCACCTCCCCATACCTTTCTAAGAGGGACAAAGCAGTTTTTACCCCAGTAATGTGGAAGAACTGTCACGTTACTTAAAGAAATCAGCTAAGTCAAACAGAAGCCTGAAGTTGCCGTTGTATTTGCTTATTAACGGTGTGAACTTTTCATTGAAAAATCTCAGTATAGCATATACCAACCTACAAATGCTGTTAGCACTTTGATCCAAGGATGGTGTAAAAATATTTAACAACTGGTACAGCACGGGAAATGACCAGTTAAAAAGGACACAAGCCAGGGCTTCCCTGGTGGCGCAGTGGTTGAGAGTCCGCCTGCCGATGCAAGGGATACGGGTTCGTGTCCCGGTCCGGGAAGATCCCACGTGCCGCGGAGCGGCTGGGCCCGTGAGCCATGGCCGCTGAGCCTGCGCGTCCGGAGCCTGTGCTCCGCAACGGGAGAGGCCACAACAGTGAGAGGCCCGCGTACCGCAGAAAAAAAGGACACAAGCCTGAGCATTGGCAAAGAGCCCTAGAAGATCTGGGGGTTCAGAGGAAGGACTAGGGTGACCAAGGCATTACAAGTTTTTCATTAATTAAGTGACATGTACCAGGCAAACAATGTACCACCTGAATTTCAGCCCCACCTTGATATAATTCAGCTGTAGATGACATACCATTCACGGTCTTTAGCTGACTGATGTGATTCTGCCAGAAAGAACTTGCTAGTTCACAGTGGCACATACCTTTGCATCCTGTGCAATATAAATACATGTTTTACTCCACTGAGTGTTTTAACATTGACTAATTATGGTTTCCTTACCAAAAATCTGACTCACATAAAAATAATGTCAAAACAAATTCTGTTGCTTTTCACAAAAATTCTAAGAGTTTGGCTACTATGTTAATCAAGGGTACTAATGTGTGAAATAATGGATTAATTCATCAGATGTTCAGTGTACAGCTAATACAATATAAATATAAATAATGACAAAATT
Source organism: Lagenorhynchus albirostris (assembly GCF_949774975.1). NCBI lineage: Eukaryota > Metazoa > Chordata > Mammalia > Artiodactyla > Delphinidae > Lagenorhynchus > Lagenorhynchus albirostris. Next base: position 117,735,773 of record NC_083099.1, read on the forward strand.
TCACATCAGGAATCTGCAGCAAAATTTACCAATAAAGGACAAAAGGTCAAAATAAAGCTTGAATGTTTAAAGAATATTGGTATTACATTTCCATTTCTTAGATTACTTTATAAATGTCTGATTCTACATATGCAAAATGTTTAGGTATGTTTTCTCAAGTTCAGTTAGGTATGATTTTTTTTTTTTTTTTTTCTTGCGGTACGCGGGCCTCTCACTGTTGTGGCCTCTTCTGTTGTGGAGCACAGGCTCCGGACGTGCAGGCTCAGCGGCCATGGCTCACGGGCTCAGCCGCTCCGCGGCATGTGGGATCCTCCCGGACCGGGGCACGAACCCATGTCCACTGCATCGGCAGGCGGACTCTCAACCACTGTGCCACCAGGGAAGCCCAAGGTATGATTTTTATGTGATTACTTCAGCCAACTTACTGTTAAACATAGTGATCGTGGTAAAAAAAATACCTATTAATTTATCAAATTATTAATGTCAACTTTCCAGAAATCCTTGGCACCCCTGGGCATGGAGCTGCATCACCCCCAGCTCTGCTTCCATCATCACATGGCTTCCCCTCTGTGTCTGTGTCCAGATTTCCCTCTTCTTATAAGGACACCAGATGTTGGATTTAGGGCTCTCCATAATCCAGTATGACCTCATTTTAAGTACATCTGTAAAGACCCTGTTTCCAAAATAAGGCCTCATTCTGGGTTCAGAATGGATATAAATTTGGAGGGACACTACTGAACCCACAGCAGTGGGTGAGGTGCTGGAGGATGAAGGGAACGAGAAGTGCCCACCATTGAGACTGAAAAATGAGGCAGGCAGCTCCATGTAATCAATGGATCGGTTTATTTAAAAAAAAAAAAAAGTGGGTAAATATTTATAAGAATTATGTTTATTTTTTAATGCTTACTGAACCTCTTTGACATTAAGGCTAGAATTCCACATATTGCTATACTGAACACCTTCAACTCTTCTGAACTTAAGAAAGTGCATAAAATGGCTTATGAGAGTTTTATGCCTTCCTTAGTATTTTTATGTAATTTAAATTTTAAAAAGTAAAAGCATAAATAATGAGGAACTGTTTGGGGGAACACTGAGATGAAATCTAAATAAAATAGTAAAACAGATTTCAAACGGACTAAAAAACAGGAGAAAACTCTTTCACATCTAAGATGGAAATACTACTCTGAAAGAAGCAGAGAACAGTTAAATATCAAAACCCAGTTACCACAGGACGAGTCGATATGGAGGATTATAACAAAAACTATAACAAGTACAACAAACGAGAGGTGTTCCTACCAAGAGTACTAGTATCAGTTAGAATACTTTGTTTGCAAATAATAGTTTTTCTCAGTTAGATTAGGCTCCAAAAGAAAAGAGAGAGAGAGAGAGAGAGAGAGAGAAGAAAGGAAGAAAGGGAAAGAAGGAGAAAGAAAGGGAGGGACGGAGGGAGGAAGGAAGAAAAAAACTGGCTCCTTTAATTTCTAAAGCCTTGAAAATAAGTTTCCTTCAGAATGTAGAAAAAGACTTCATTTTCTGCTCACTTAAATGTACTCTTCAAATACTAGAACTTCAAAAAAAACAAAGGAAAAAAATATTTTCCCATTTATGCTTTATATCATAATAATAATAGAAGAGTTATAAAAGTGTTTTCATCAGTATTTTTGCGACAAATATATCTTGAAAGAGCCTCGTATTAAATAGGCTATGTAGGCCAGCCTGGGAACTAGAATGTTTACAATAAAGCAACATTTTCTTTGTTCCAAACAACTTAGAAGTCTGCTTTTGAAACACAGCTAACTCATATGCTAACTGCTTATATCAATATACAGTTGTAAAAGGGATACATTTATTACCACATTTATAGTGCTTAGTAACATTGATCATTCTGACACATTAAATTAAAGTCAGACTTTGTTTACTTATTGTAGATATTTTTAGCTGATCAACTCTCACTAGCGCTACTTTTTTTTTTTAGATTAAATTAAATCAAAGGCACAACAAAATATTTTGGAAAATATGAGTTTTACTTATGTCTGAATAAAAATAGTTTTCCCCTTTAGAGTATCCGTTGATGCCTGCCCCTGACATCTAGCCCATTCTTTTATCTCAAAAGCACTGAAATATTCACAAAGGAGTGATTCTGTATCCTTCATGTTACAGATTCCCCTAGAGGTATCAGCTAAAGAAATAAAATTTGAGTCCATTTCTGTTTTTCGTAAATTAAGCTGGGTCATGTTTCACTCATGATCCATTTTTGTTTCCTATTCAAAGGTGATAATTCAGTCCAAGGATCTTCTAACACACATGGATATCATGTGTGTTATCCTGTGTTTATCAACGACAGGGAGCAGTTTTCCTTTTGTATTCATCTGTAGTTGGATTTAACCACTGCTATCAGGCTGTCTTGAATACACTGAATGAAATCCTTTCACTGCTTTTGGGATCTTAGCTTCCTGAACAGGGCTCGAACCTGAACCCCCTGCATTGGAAGGCAAAGTCTCAACCACTGGACCGCCAGGGAAGTCCTGACTCCTGGGTGTTTTGTTTGTTTGTTTGTTTGTTTGGCTGTACACGGGCCTCTCACTGTTGTGGCCTCTCCCATTGCGGAGCACAGGCTCTGGACGCGCAGGCTCAGCCGCCATGGCTCACGGACCCAGCCGCTCCGTGGCATGTGGGATTTTCCCGGACCGGGGCACGAACCCGTGTTCCCTGAATCAGCAGGCGGACTCTCAGCCACTGCACCACCAGGGAAGCCCCTGGGTGTTTTTTGAACTGATGTCTCTATACTGTAACAAGAAGTTTAGTAATTTAGGGGTAAACTGGTTTCATTAACACCAATAGTGAATGAAGATTTTCAACAATTTTTTTTCCCATCTTGATAGGAAGAGGGGAAACTAAAATTCCAGATTAGTTCATTTAGGTCTTATATTTATTGATATTTTAAGGGGGGGTGCGTTAGTTTCCTAGGGCTGTCATAACAAAGTACCAGAAAGTAGGTAGTTTAAATCAATAGAAATTTGTTGTTCACACTTTTGAGACAAGAAGCCTGAAATCAAGGTACTGGCAGGGCCGTGCTCCCTCTGAAGCCTCTAGAGAAGGACCCTTGCTTGCCTCTTCCGGATTCTGGTAATCCGGGTATCCCTTGGTGTGTGGCAACTCCAGTCTCTGCGCCCACCTTCACGTCATCAACTTCCCTGTGGGTCTCTTTTCTCTTATGAAGACGCGAGTAATATTGAATTAAGGGCCCGCCCTGCCCCGGCATGACCTCATTTTAACTTAACTATGTAAACCTGCAATGACCCTATTTCCAAGCAGGTTTACATTCTGAGGTACTGGGAGTTAGGATCTCAACACATCCTTCTGGGGGTGGGGTGGGACAATTCAACCCATAACAGGGAGCTACCAACATAACACATTTGTTTCCTACATGAGTTCTGAACTAATTGAGAAGTAAATCTGACGAGAAGGTGAATGGTGAGTACAATATCACTTGTATTGATGATAAAGCTCATTTTCTGACATACCTGAGAGCAGCTGAGCTTCCTAATTCTAAGACACTGAAATTACATTACTTACTTATTCGTTCACGGACAGCCTTGGGCTGCCGCAGCTCCTTCATATGACTGCTTGCCCCTGAAGGATGTATAACATAGGAGCAGAGCAAAATACATCTTTTCTGCACACAGGTGCACTGACCCACCACTCCACCCCCCAAAAAAATAGAAAGGGAAAGCCTCAAGCATGTCATGTTATTAGAACTCCCTCCGCAGAAAAGTTTCTGTTTCATCAGAAACAGGGAAGGAGTTTCTGCACTGCAATAACTGAATATGCTTATCAAGACATTTTCATTACTGTTAATACCATCAGTAAGGCTCAGAACATTTCTTCTGGAGCTTGATTTTAAAGATGTTTTCTTAATATTTTTATTATAAATGCATATATAGTTTATTGTATATGTTCTGCAGAACTTAATGTTCCGTTTTACAGAATTTTAGCCTAAGTTTAAGGTAGAATATTAAGATAGAATGTAAGTCTACAATATTTTGTGTGATAGTAAATACTTTAGAACCACACAACATTAAACCCATCCTATGTTGAATAAATTAGGGCTTGTCACAAAGCGGGCTACCAGGAGGGTCACTTGTCTAGAACTGCATGTTCATGAAGGGTGTCAAACGTTGACTTTTAAAATATTCTCCAAAAGGAGTAATATAAAATCATACAGGATTGAAAGAATGTGTTTCACAACTTTAATTTGTATCCTAATACCAGACCATACCAGTTTTTATAAATTCTGAAGTTATCTTGTAAATAGAAAAATTATATTTCATCCTAAAAGGATTAATTTGTTTAATATAAACAAGAAAGTTAAACTACAATTTTATTAAGTTTTTTTAGATAGCTTTATTTCTAATATGTTGGAAGTTTCAAAAATAAGAAGAGAGCTGTGCCTCTCCAAAACTCTCAGCGCCTAGCTGAGGCTTCCCATGGGACTGCAGCCCCAGCCAACAGCTTGACTACAACCTCATGAGAAACTTTGACCTAGAGGCACCCAGTTGAGCAAGGCCCAGGGGCCCTGATCCACAGAAACTGTGAGATAATAAATGTTCGTTGTTTTAAGCCTTTAAGGCACTTATTGTATAGGAATTTGTTATGCAACCATAGATAACTAATGGAGGAAAGGGGAACGGCCAAAGATTCTATTGTAATATAGTGTTAAGATCATGGTTTTAGAAGTCAGTTTTTCCAATAACTTGGAAACATTTCATTTAAGTAATATATAATGCTTTCTTGATCAAAAAATATCAAATACTAAAGGGGTGTAAAGAGTAAAATTCAGTCTCTCATCTCCCTAAATTCCATGTCCCTCCCCTAAATTAACCATTACATTATTTTTCCCAGACCCTTTTCTCTGCATTAACATTTTCATCTGTAATGTTTCCTTCCACAGAAATAATATGGACTATTCTGCACATTTTTTTTTTTTTTACTTAACCTGTCTTAAAGATTTTCTCACAGCCGCACATAGATATCTAACTTATTCTTTTACCTTCTCTAGTACTCTACAGCACAACCATAACACAATTTTATTTAACCTGCCCTGTTCTGATGCATATTTGAGTTGTTTCTAGTATTTTACCCTGACCAAAACTGTCATAATTAATAGACTTGTATTTATCTCTTTGTGCTCATGAACTAGCATATTCCTAATGTAGACTTGTACATGCGGAGTGTCAAAGGGCATGGGCTGTTTTTTTCTTTTATAGATTTCCCAAGCTGTCCTTTATAACAGTAACAATTTACACTGCCCCTGCAGTGTATTAGAACACTGTTTCCCCCACATCCATGTCAATACAAGATATTTCCCATCTTTTGAACACATTCCACACTCTTCTTCCACCCCACTGATAAGTGATGCTTTGTATTTCTTCTAATTTCTATAGTTTTGTTTTTAAATTGTTTAGATGTTTAAATCAACTATTAGTTTTTGAATAATGTTTAATTAACTTACAGGTCAAATTGGAGAAGATGACAAGAAGAAAACACTTCCAAATCTGAAATAAGTAATATTTTTCAATTGACTTTAAATGTAAACCCTGTTGAATCTCTTATTTCCTTATTAGAATATCCTGCAGTTTTTCTATATAGTTAAGACTCAATGATTGAATTGAATTGATTAAATTATCTTGAGGTTTCATGCCAACTGCCCTTAAATTGTACAGTGGGTACCTATAGCCCAGACCTTGGTTTCTAAATACCATCCTCCACGAAAAAATAATTGGGGTTCCTCAGAAAAATGAATTAGTCAGTTCACAGCTGGGGCAGGGAAAGTACAAGATAAGCCTGGAACATCTTGTAACAGAAAGTATGGAAGTACTCAAGCTATGATGGGGACATGCCAGAAGGACCCAGGAGCTGGCTTGAAGGGCCTCCAACTGGTCACATTAGAACAATTTAGCCATAAACATGAATAACAATAGTAACTGATTAAAACCTATTGAATAAAATAAGAACCCATGAGTTTATGCTGATATAAATAAATATATGAAAAAATAAATGAAGAAGAAAGGAAAGTTTTTCCTTAGAAGGCCAACTAAATGAGGGGATGACAGAAAATTACCATTCAGCAATCATCATAGCAATGCTTGATTCAGGCAGGAATCATCAGTGAATGCTGAACCTAGTGAGCAAAAGTCTTATGAGGAATGGACTGTATCAGTCAGAGATCTCCAGAGAAACAGAACCAATAGGAAATATATATAGAGAGAGCACATCTCTCTCTCCCTCTCTTCTTTGTATAAAGCCCTATAAAGATATATAATCTATTATTTATAATATATATTTATATAAATATACACAGTTCTAAAAACATCCCAGGTTTTCAGATGGTAACTAGACTTGTGGTGATCATTACATAATGTATAAAGATATCAAATCACTATGTAAAACACGTGAAACTAATATGATATTGTAAGTCAATTATACTTCAATAAAAATTTAATAATAAAAATTATTATTATAAAAAGTAATAAAAATTTTTAAACTCAGGTTTTCCTCCTACGGTCTTCAACTGATTGGATGAGGCTCACCCACGTTATTGACAGTAATCTTTTTTTTTTTTAACATCTTTATTGGAGTATAATTGCTTTCCGTGATGTGTTAGTTTCTGCTTTATAACAAAGTGAATCAGCTATCCATATACATATATCTCCATATCCCCTCCCTCTTGTGTCTCCCTCCCACCCTCCCTATCCCACCCCTCCAGGCGGTCACAAAGCACCGAGTTGATCTCCCTGTGCTGTGTGGCTGCTTCCCACTAGCTATCTATTTTACATTTGGGAGTGTATATATGTCCATGCCACTCTCTCACTTCGTCCCAGCTTACCCTTCCCCCTCCCCTTGTCCTCAAGTCCATTCTCTACATCTGCATCTTTATTCCTGGCCTGCCCCTAGGTTCTTCAGAACCTACTTTTTCTTTTTTTTTTTTTTTTTTTAGATTCCATAAATATGTGTTAGCATACGGTATTTGTTTTTCTCTTTCTGACTTACTTAACTCTGTATGACAGATTCTAGGTCCATCCACCTCACCACAAATAACTCAATTTTGTTTCTTTCTATGGCTGAGTAATAGTCCATTATATGTATGTGCCACATCTTCCTTAACCCTTCATCTGTTGATGGACACTTAGGTTGCTTCCATGTCCTGGCTATTGCAAATAGAGCTGCAATGAACATTGTGGTACATGACTTTTTTTGAATTATGGTTTTCTCAGGGTATATGCCCAGTAGTGGGTTTGCTGGATCATGTGGTAGTTCTATGTTTAGTTTTTTAAGGAACCTCCATAGTGTTCTCCATAGTGGCTGTATCAATTTACATTCCCACCAACAGTGCAAGAGGGTTCCCTATTCTCCACACCCTCTCCAGCATTTTTTGTTTGTAGATTTTTTGATGCTGGCCATGCTGACTGGTGTGAGGTGATACCTCACTGTAGTTTTGATTTGCATTTCTCTAACGATTAGTGATGTTGAGCATCCTTTCATGTGTTTGTTGGCAATCTGTATATCTTCTTTGGAGAAATGTCTATTTAGGTCTTCTGCCCATTGTTGGATTGGGTTGTTTGTTTTTTTTGATATTGAGCTGCATGAGCTGCTTGTAAATTTTGGAGATTAATCCTTTGTTAGTTGTTTCATTTGCAAATATTTTCTCCCATTCTGAGGGTTGTTTTTTCCTCTTGTTTATGTTTTCCTTTGCTGTGCAAAAGCTTTTAAGTTTCGTTAGGTCCCATTTGTTTATTGTTGTTTTTATTTCCATTTCTCTAGGAGGTGGGTCAGAAAGGATCTTGCTGTGATTTATGTCATAGAGTGTTCCGCCTAGGTTTTCCTCTAAGAGTTTTTTAGTGTCTGGCCTTACATTTAGGTCTTTAATCCATTTGGAGTTTATTTTTGTGTATGGCATTAGGTAGTGTCCTAATTTCATTCTTTTACATGTAGCTGTCCAGTTTTCCCAGCACCACTTATTGAAGAGGCTGTCTTTTCTCCATTGTATATTCTTGCCTCCTTTATCAAAAATAAGGTGACCATATGTGTGTGGGTTTACTTCTGGGCTTTCTATCCTATTCCATTGATCTATCTTTCTGTTTTTGTGCCAGTACCATACTGTCTTGATTACTGTAGCTGTGTAATATAGTCTGAAGTCCAGGAGCCTGATTCCTCCAGCTCCATTTGACAGTAATCTTTATTCAAAGTCAACAAATCATAAGTGTAAACATCTACAAAATATCTTCACAGCAACATCTAGATTAGTGTTTATCCAAACAACTGGGCACAAGAACCTAGCCAAGTTGACACATAAAATTAGTTATCACAGATATACTAATATATATAATCTCTAAATAACTCACCACAAACTTATTGATTTTAAAGGGAAAGGTAGTAACTTCATAAACACCAACGTATTCATTTGGTCAAACTTAACATCATCAATAATGGGAAAAATCCTCATTGGATAGGAATCCTTGTATTCTTATCCAAAATGTCTAATATTATGTAACTATGGGAAAACATCAGAGACACTCAGATTGAGGAATGTTTTACGAAATAATTGACCTGTACTCTTAGAAAAAGTTAAGGTCATGAAACAAGACGGAGAAACAGTTCAAGATTTAAAGAGACTAAAGAGATGTGCCCACGAAATGCAATATGCGATCCTGGGTTGGATTATAGACAGAGGGCGGATCACAGGAGGAGGGCAAACAGGGCTTTAAAGGGTATTAGTCATTGGTGGAACAACTTGATGAAATTTTAAAAGGAATATGTGTAGCTAATAATGTCAAATCCATATGGATTTTCCTGATTTTAATAATTATACTGTGGTCTTTTAAGAGCATGTCCTTGTTCTTAGAAAATATATGCTGTTATTTAGGGGTCAAGCAGCAAGATGTCTACACTTATTCTCAAAAGGTCAGAAAACGTTGATAGAGAGAGAGAATGATAAAGTAAATGGTGCTAGTTATAAACAGTTGTTCAATCTGGGTCAAGAATATACGGGAGGGCTTCCCTGGTGGCACAGTGGTTGAGAGTCTGCCTGCCGATGCAGGGGACATGGGTTCGTGCCCCAGTCCGGGAAGATCCCACATGCCGCGGAGCGGCTAAGCCCGTGAGCCATGGCTGCTGAGCCTGCGCGTCCAGAGCCTGTGCTCCGCAACGGGACAGGCCACAACAGTGAGAGGCCCGCGTACCACCAAAAAAAAAAAAAAAAAAAAGAATATACGGGAGTTATTCATAAGAGTCCTATAACTTTACACTGTTTGAAATTATATCAAAATATAATTTGCCCAGAAAAGTAATGTTTAGGATTTTTTTCCCATACTATTGATAATCGATGTTCTCTAAAAGTGGAAATTTTTTCTCAGAGCATTTGGCTATAGTTCTCTCTCTTAGTTACTGAGTTCAACACAGACTCCACTTTTAATTCTCTAAGGAATTTGGGAGCTCTTTCCCACAGTTAAATTTTCATTTGGTACTATAATTACTATGAAACCTATGAGTTATAGGTTTCAAATTGCTGCAAATCACAAAGCAACACAAAATCAATTGAAAAGTGTGCAGAATCAGGAGACTAGGCTAATAGTCTAGAGGCATGAGTTTTATTTGGAAATTAGCCCTCCTTTACTCATGAATACTGTGGCTCTTAATGTTCATGAACTATTTTATACACTCAACTATTTTTAATTAAAATTGTCATTGCATATGTTGAGTTTTAATACAGAAAAGAGAATGAGACTCTAATCCAGGAGGTAATTATACACTCCTCTAGGAGGTATAGATTCACTTAGGAATATTTTTAATTATAAGTAAAACAGAAAGAGAATAGCCCTTACTAGTCTACACACTGACTAGCCTTCATTGAAAACCCTTTGTTTTTATGTCTAGTAAAACTCAGAAAATAATTGGGGAGAAATAACACATTTTTTTCAAATATTAGTTTCACTTTTCATTCCTGGTTCAAATGTAGAAAATTTAAACCAGAAATATTATTTGTTCAATACTGTTAATTAAAACATTCTGTGTCTGTGAGTTACACTTTCTGTGAGTTACAGTTTCAGAGACCAAAAATAACAATGGATAAAGAGAGTATATTTTCAGGAATGTAGAGTTTGTTATTTAAAAACAAGAGCAGAAATTTTGACATATTTTTGAAAATGGATAGATTATACTATTTGAAATTATATGGTTCTGAATATGAATGCAATTTCTTACATATAAAAATAGTTGTTTCCCTATAAATATTAAGTAAATTGAATTTGTAATTAAAAGACTCCCCAAAAAGAAATCTCCAGTACCAGATGGTTTTACAGAATCCTACCAAACATTAAAGGAAGAAGTAACTCAAAATTTACACAATCTCTTCCAAAAACTAAAAAAGGAGGGGACACTTCCCAACTTCTTTTAAGATGCTAGTATTACTCTGATATCAAACAAGAAAATAAAAACCCAGTTCAAACAAAGAAAATTACAGGCCAATATCTCTCATGAATATACATACAAAAATCCTCAACAAGATATTAGCAAATAGAATTCAGCAATAAATAGAATAATTATACATCACGATCAAGTGTTTATTCCAAGGATGTAAGGCAGGTTCAATATTTGAAATGAGACAAGGATGCCCACTATCACTACGTCTGTTCAACATTTTATTGGAGGTCCTAGCCAGTGAAATAAAACAACAACAACAAAATGAGATGCTTAAGAATTATAAAAAGAGAAGTAAAATTTAATTATTTGCAGTAATATGATTGCTAACAGAAAACACAAAACAATTTATAAATTATTAGACATAATTGGAGAATTCAGCAAGATAATAAAGTCAGTTGCATTTCTATAAACACACAGCAAACAACTGGAAAGTTAATTAAAGACAAGATGCCATTTGTAATACGGTCAGAGAATATCATGTATCTAGAAATGAATCTAACAATAGATGAGCAAGACTTCTACAGGAAATTATAAATCCTCATTAAGAGATATTAAAGCAAACAAACATAAATGAAGAGATATATCATGTTTATCAGTAGGAAGAGCTATTATTGTAAAGATGATATATTTTCCACATTGATCCTATAAAGTCAATGCAAGTTCAATAAAGTCCTAAAATGGATTTTCATGAAAAATAATAAAATCTTCCTAAAATTTATGTGAAAGAATAAAAAGTCAAAAGTAGCCAGGCAACTTCTGCAGAAGGAGGGAGAGGAGATATGTCCTATCAGATATCAGGACTTAGTATAAAGTTATAGTAATTAAGACACTGTTGGTAGCAATGGTGTACCCAAGTCAACCAATAGAATAGAATAGATGCGTGGATACACCTAAGAATGTATGAAACTTTGGAATTTGATAGACATGGCAAATGAGATAAGTGGAGAAAGACAGGGCTATCCAATAAATGGAATTGAAAAAATAGTTACTTCTTGCCAAAAAGATACTTAATACAAAAATGATTCCAAATGAATTAAGAACTTAAATTTAAACATTTGAAGCCTTAGAAGAAAAAAATTAATTGAATATCTTTTACACCTTAAGCTAAGACAAGATTTATTCAACAGTACAGAAAAACTGATTATAAAAGGAAATATTAATAAATTTACACACAGAATTAAAAACTTTGGTTTATTAAATAAATCTTAGAGATAATGAGCAGTAAGCAATTACAGACTGGATGAAGATATTTGCAATAAACACAACAAATAAGGATTTAATATTAAGAATATGAAATTAAGCCTAAAATCAATAACAAACTGCAAAGAATTTGATAGTAAAATGGGAAAAAGACAGGAGCAGTCATTTTACAGATGAAAAAACACTTATGTCCATTAAATGTATGAAGAGATGTTCAATATCTTTCATCATCAGGGAAATGAAAATACCCAGATATTAATTAGATAACTCTTTATATCACTTTTATTGACACAATAGAAAAATCTGACAATACCAAGTGTTGGAGAGGATGTAAATCCACAGGGTCTGTTATTTTTCACTGGTGGGAATGTGAATTGATTCAACTACTTTAGAAAACAGTTTGGTATTTTTTTCTTAAAGTTGAATATTTACATTCCTTAGGATCCAACAATTCCTCTCCTAGGTATTTATCCAAGAACAACTTTCGCACATGTACAAGGACACATAGTTTATTCTCCAAACAGCAAAAATCTGAAAATAACCCAAATGTCCATTAACAAGAGATTGTATGAATATACAGTAATATTTGCAGAATGGAATATTTTAGTCAATATGAATAAACTGTAGTGACATGCATCAATATGGATGAATGTTAGCAATATATTAAATGAAAAACTCAGTTCCAAAATATTTACAAAGTAGTTATAAAGTGAAAACAATGAAAATAAAAATATGCTTTAAAAAATAGTTGTTTCATGAAGAACTACACTTTAGTAGAAAACATGATTTGGAAATTATTATTCTTTAAATATCATTTACTGCTACTAAAGGAACTTCCGATTTTCTTTAATAGTCTTATAAATTCAGTCCCATCTAGCACAATGGTGATGTAAAATTTTATTTATTTCATAAATTCTAATTTAAGAAATCAACAAAGTATTGATGTGTTATACTCTGGTGATTAACAACCTTAATGTCTTTGGCCATGGAAGTAAAATGGGCTCTAATCAAAGCCTAGCATGAAAGGATTAACCATGTTATACAGGTGATTGTTGTACATTGAAGCATCGGGTTTTCCAATGTAAAAAAAAGCAGGTACAGGGTTTCCCTGGTGGCGCAGTGGTTGAGAGTCCGCCTGCCGATGCAGGGGACACGGGTTCATGCCCCGGTCTGAGAGGATCCCGCATGCCACGGAGCGGCTGGGCCCGTGGGCCATGGCCGCTGGGTCTGCGTGTCCGGAGCCTGTGCTCCACAACGGGAGAGGCCACAGCGGTGAGAGGCCCGCATACCGCAAAAAAAAAAAAAGCAGGTACAGTTGTCTACAAGTGTTTTGGACAATGGGGTGAAATAAGTTTTTTAAGTATTATTTATTTGGTAGTACTTGTATTTACAGAGTACGTTCCAAATTTAAAAATACTCCAGGTCCTAAATAAGTTTTAGTTGCCTTTCCATTCTCTGATTAGAAGATTAATCTTGTCAGTGTATGAAGTTACCACTTCTTTTACTAAAATGAGTGCCTTGATGAGGCATTATTGTCATATTTCATTAATTGTAGGGTATCTGTTTTCAAAAAGTTGATAATATTCATCCCTTTTCAATACCATGACATATTTATAACTAAAGGCAAATATTGGAAAGATGGCTGACTGAATCCAACATACTGGCTGAACTCAAAGTACTGTTTGTTAACTGAACCTGTGTATGAAATAAACCCATTACTTTAGCCACAGCTATAACATGCTTTCTTAAAATGGCCTGTGGAGAATGGCAGTTGTCTTATGGAGAAATTTCCTATGTAAGATACCTGCTCAACTAGAATTTATTTGCAGTGTTTGTGTATAGAGTTACGTTTTGAGTCCAGTTTTATGGCTACTGCTCTGATTCAAGCTATCACCAGCTCTTCCTTGGTCTAATGCAATAACCAAACTGATCTCTCCCTCCTTCTTCTCTTGTTCAACTATACTTTATTTCCTATTACCGCCAGAGTAACTTTTTAAACTTTACATCATTCCTGCTTGAAAGTCTCCTGTGATTTCCAATTGTAATTAGAAATCAAACCTGCATGATCTGGGCACTGTCTCCCTCTTTGGCTTTGGGCCATCTGACTCTGTTCCTCTGAGATGCCACCATGGTTTCTGCTGTAAGTCTTCTGCATCCTTGTCTCTCTGTCCTTCCTCCAGCTCTTTGCAAGGCATTCTTCTGCTCAGGATTCAAGTTTCAGCTCAAACATTTCCTTTCCAAATCAATCCCCATAACTCTATCTTGATTCACCCTGCATTGTCTTCAAAATATTTATCACTATCTATCATTATCTTGCTAGTTTCCCCTAATGAAAACATTAGTTCCCTTAGTATAAGGACATTTGTCTCTAAGGAGATACTTGGAGTAAAAGCAGAACTCAATAAATATTTGTTTTATGAATAAATCTTCAAAATCAGCATCATTTTTTTTCTTCTGGCTAGGAACTATTCCTTTTGGTGAAGCCCTGAAGTTTCGTAAACTGCCTCTTGGCTCTACATAAACAAAAACTTCTTTAAAACTAAGATGGGAATCATCAGATTTTTTTAATGTTTATATTTTTATTCCTTTTAAAATTAAAAAATATAGAGGTACAATTCTGTTTTGTGAGTTTAGGGAAAACATCAAAATGTCTGCTTTCTGTTCAAATATAGCTGCAATGGAAATGCGATTGCTCTAGTGTTATGAAGTGTGTAATGTTATTTTTCTTTAAGCATTTACATAACAGAGATTCTGATCATTGTTGAATTTGCAAATAACACTTAGTGGAGAGGAGGAGATGGCAAAAGGCTATGTCTTGCTTCATTGCAGTGGAATAATATTTAGCCACTGTGTTGTTTAAAACATAGAGCAGGCAGATCATACAGGTCTTCATCTGGAAAATGACATGAGTCAGATTCTAACCATGCCCTGATTGCACAGTCTCCATTGTAATCATAGGTTTAGACAAAACTGAAAACTGTGCACAAGCCTCTTTCAGGTCATTTGAGCATTGCACAATCAACAGGGAGTATGTGCTAGACTCAGCTGCCCAAGGAGAGGGGCCCAGCTAGATTCATATCTATATTCCCAATACCTTGCATAGCCCTGGTGATGGATAAGAAATGAACAAATAAACAGATCATCTAGGTAAAAACTGATCAGTCTAACATATTATCTGTCATCCATGAAGTTAGTTCTAAATTTTCATTTCCAAGTCAGTCATTTTTCTATTTGCAAATATATCCCTCATTCTAATGTTAGCTAAGTTGGCTCATTAAAAAAGAAATTTTGCACTTATCCCTTCATCAATATTTATTAAGTGATTTCTACTATGCTAGGCAATATAGGTATAATGGAGGGAGCGGGGGGACAGACAGACCTGCCCTCATGGGACATATGATCATTTAGGAAGAAAAAGTGTGATCAACAATCACCCAAGTATATAATTATGAGCTGTGATAAGTGCATTTAAAGATGCTTATGAGAGTGTGTGGCAAGGACACATGACTTAGTCTGAGGCGTCAAAGAAGGCTTTGACAAGAAAGTGACTTTTGAGTTGAGATTGGAAAAATGGTTAAGCATCAAAAGTGAGGAGTTTGGGGAGAGTAGTATTTATAGGGAGAGAAGATCATGAACACAGGCCTGAGGTGGAAGGGAAAATGGAATATTGAAAGAAATGAGATAATAGCTGTGTGGCTGGAGATGACACAAGGAAGGAGAGAGACTGGCGTAAAATGGGACTGGAGAGCAAGCCAGGAGATAGATCATGGGGGAGGTGGGATTAGGAGGCATTGTTAACAGACATTGGTAAGTTTTATATCTAGATAACAGGATCAGATTTGTGGTACTGTTATTCCTGCAACGTGTTGGAAGTGGGACCAAATGCAAGGCTTCTACTGGAGACTTGGAACATCTCTCAGGCAATGGCAGTGGTGGCAAAGGGAACTAGCTAATGGCATCTGACCTCTTAATGCTACCATTTCCTGGCACACAGATGAACAGGCTCTTACAGTAAGCTAGCAGAAACCTATGCTTAATATAAACCATTGGGTCTGGGGTTAGTGGGGGGAGGTGGAACACAGAGTTTGCCATGATTACACCATCACTGAAAAAGAATTGTTTAATGATGCTATAAACAATTGTAAATGAAATTCATAATGTTAAGGTCTTGTCATAAAGTGATTTTCAACTCCAAATAATAATTTTATAGAATTTTCTCTTTGCTACATAAACAGATTTAGTGAGTATATAGTTTTGATATGTTTAATTTATAGAAGCATAGAATTCAAGCATTTGATTTTACTGTGACCCTCAATGTCCTCCATGACTTTACTACTTGAAATGTGATCCAGGGACCAACTGCATCATCATCATCACCTAGGAGCGTTTAGAAAGTCAGAACCTTGGAATCTCAGCCCTTACCCAGACCTACTGAATTAGAGTCTGCGTTTTAAAAAAATCTCCATGTGATTTGTTTACACATTAAAGTTTGAGAAGGATTGCCTTAGAACTTCATTCATGTCCAGTGTAGGAAACTCTATTTGAATAATTGAAAGGACTAAGTTGTACGACTTTTTGTTCAAGTTCATTAAACATTAATATTCTGCTCTTTCAATAAGGAGCTATTTAACACTGAGTTGTCAGAGTCAAACTGGAAGAGTTTGGCAAATCAAACTTTTAAAAGTCCTATTCCTCAAGCTTTTCTCCTCCTTTCCCTTTGATAAGCACGTTATTTATATATCCCTCTTTAAAATGAATAGTGTGAGATACACAAACATATTTTAATGCCTTCCTGGTAGAGGAATAATGTTATTTCTGGAGTCATACTTTGAACAAATGTATTTGTGATAGAAATAAAAAATGTCATAAATATGATAAGAGGGCTTGAGCATGAGAGGGTTCTTTTCCATTCATTTTAGAGTTAGATAACTATTTTGTAAAGCAAAGTTTGTTAATGTTCCTTTTGATTTGGCAAAGCAAAGTCCCAGAGCTTGGACTAGAGCAGATGTTGAGTCAAAAGAATTAAGATATTTCACATCAAAATGAATTTGGATTTGTTATCTTAGTGCTTGTATTTGTGCTCTATTTGTTGCTGTGAAAATTATTACAAACTTAATGGTTGGCAATAACACAACTCTATTATCTTATAGTTCTGTAACTTAGAAAGCAAACATGGGTCAGCATGAGGGCTCAGTCCCTTTCTGGAGACTCCATGGAAGAATACATCTCCTTGCCCTTTCCAGCATCTAGGGGCCTCCAGCATTCCTTGGTTGTGGCCCCTTTCATCTTCAAAGCCAGTAATGTTCATTGGAGTCTTACTGACATTGCTGTCTCCCTCTTCACTTTTATTTTTATTTTTTTTAACATCTTTATTGGGGTATAATTGCTTTACAATGGTGTGTTAGTTTCTGCTTTATAACAAAGTGAATCAGTTATACATATACATATGTTCCCATATGTCTTCCCTATTGTGTCTCCCTCCCTCCCATCCTCCCTATCCCACCCCTCCAGGCTGTCACAAAGCACCGAGCCAATATCCCTGTGCCATGCGGCTGCTTCCCACTAGCTATCTACCTTACGTTTGTTAGTGTGCATATGTCCATCCCTCTTCACTTTTAAAGAGCCTTGTGGTTACATTTGGATCCACCCGGATAATCCAGGCTACTCTCCCTGCTTTAAGGTCAGCTGAGTTGCAACCTTAATTCCCCTTTGCCACATAACATATTCACAGGTTTTGAGGATTAAGACATGGACACATTGGAGAGACCATTATTCTGCTTACCATGATCCTTGTAGGGAGGAGTGAGTGGCACAACCTGGGGAGAAAAGTAGAGAAGGAATTCCGGAGAGAGGTAAGGATTGGGCATCTCCTGGAAAGAGTGGTAGGTCATGTTCTCATGAGAAAGATACCCAGTCAGAGATTCCCTATAGTAGGAATTGATTGTCAATGAGACTTTCAACTGTTTTTTATGATGGTCTTTAATACCTCACGTTGCATTGATTGTTTTGCCGCATATTTCTGCATTTCTCCATTAAACCCTTACGTGGAATGAAAAATCTGTTGCTTAGGGTGACTTTTTGGAATGGAGAAAGAGGGTCGGGAAGCCATGGTCAGTGGAGCCTGGGGTGAGGCTAAGCTCAGAGGGAAGAAGAGCTACAGGGAGAAGATGATAAGAAGGAATAGTGAGTCAAGCCAAAAGCAGAAATTCACAGCAAGAGAGTACAGGAAGCTCACCTCCATTCCCACGCCCTGCCACTCACAGTGTTCAGAGGAGGTGTGTTCATGACAATTCATTTCATCTAAGTAAAAGGGATCATTGATTTAACAAATTCAGACGAAGTTCCTCAAATGCATTAGGCTCTGAGATACAAAGGCACATAAAATATGCCTCTACCTTCAAAGTGTTTGCAGTCCAAAGGAGAAGACTGACAAGTAAATGTCTATTATAAGGCAAAGTATGCATAGAGCAATGCGCGGGGAGCATATAAGAGCACGAAGAGAAACTTCCAGAGCAGATTGCACTTGCCAGGGAAGGTTTCCAGAAACGATGTTTGAGCTATGTATGGCAATATGGCTAGGAGATGTGTGTACATGGAGGGAGGATGTTGGGCCTTTCAGAAAGAGCAAATAGCAATGTGTACAAATGTGCACTCCGAATATAGATACTAAGGATAGACTCCAATCTTATCTTTGTCACCCATTAATTCTTTCTCACTTCTATTGCAATGGTGTAGAGTTTCTCTTCCTGTAAAAAAGAATCCCATCTGATCCTATCCACTCCTACCATCTAAGGGTCTCTGGGATACATGGGTTATCCTCTTTCCTACTTGAGTCTTCATTCTTTCTCTGGACCCTTTTTTTCTGTTCTTAAACTAGTTCTCTAATGTCTCCCATGTTTAATAATTTTGCAATCTCTATCCCAGCCCCACATCTTTATTCTGCTGCTTCCTCCTCTCTCTTTCCTTCCCTGTCAAACTTCATGAAAGGATTCTGCACTAGATTTTTCTACTTTCTAACATCTTGTTTACCTCCAACTCTTAGCTAGCTGAGTTCCAAATACTCCCTGCAAACCTGCCTAAAACTGCTTCCATCAAAGATACCAACTTTTTTGTTGAAATCAAACGGTGTTTTTTAGTCACTAATTTTCTGAACTCTGACACATTTGACACTGTGACAGACTTCCTTCTGGGAACACTCTCTTCCTTTCTCCTCAGGGATGACAAGATTCTGATCCCCCACTTCACTGGCCAAGCTCACATCCCCTTGTCAGCTTCCTTTTCTTCCACTTCTCCACTAAGAATCGGTGTTCTATAATGTACATTTATATACTTTTTTATTTTAAAGTTTATTCAATCAAATAGATTCCTTGTTGAAAAAATGTGTCTTAGAATTCAGTTTAGTAGGACTCAACTTTAAAAGTATGCTTCAAATAGACAAGTATTTCTTCAGAGAGTTGACATTGTAATTAGAAAAATAAGTGAAGTCCGCAAAGATTACAAATAGCTTTGTTATAAGGAATAGAGTGTGGGAAATATGATGACTTGTGCTTGTCCGCAGACACATTTTCTCCCAGACATTTCTGTTACTGCTATTGAAGGAAAGCAAATATGCCAACTTGACTTGAAAAATTCTGTTCAAGAGTGTAGGAACAGGACAGTGCAGTTGAGAGAAGAGGGTAGAAAGTAATTGTGGTTTTGAACTTCACTTTGAAATAATTAATGAGTGGCATAAGAATAATCAATAGTAATGAGCTAACAGTATGTACATACAACTTCTATTTCATGATTTTTTTTTAATTGGGGCAATTTTTCAGAAGAATAAATTAAATTATCAGCATCAAATAAACTGCCATCTCATTCCCTCTTCAATGACTGCGGTTAAATTTTTTTAATTGAAAACATCCTTTAAAAATGTCAAGAGTATTTTTCTGGTGTTGAGAAATGTTTTACTACTTACAAGGCTCTACCACAGCCCTCTGCCCACAAAAAAGTGGTTTTGAAATAAGAGTTTATTTTCTTAAGAAAAACAAAGTGTTTATACAGAGCTGGCCAAAGCAAGTCTCTACAGGTTGAATAGATTAAAAGGTCGGAGCTATTGGAACCCCAGAGTGCCTTGCACAGGGAATCAAGTGGGAAGGAATGGAGAACCTAGACTTGGGAAATGCAGCAATACTCTGTGATGGTTAGAGAGTTATTCCACATATCCTATAGAAACTTGATTATGTAGACACATCTTTGTAGATAGAGACACAATAGTCAAATGGTATAATAGTGTTTACATTTTGACTTAAATTCTACAGAAATGTAGCAGTCACACTAAAGATAAATGGTATTTTACCTAATCTAAGTATTCCCAAAAATGTGTTGGTACCTTACAACTATTTTGTAAAAAGTCATCATTTTTTAAAGTTCTGGATAAGTTCAATATTTTCTGAAAATATTGGCTCTTTTGAAGTCGAATAATTATATACTAACTTATTTTGTAAGTATGAATTATTTTTATGTCTGGCTCAGACTGTCTTTTTTCTATGATTTATTGTGGAATCAAATTTTAGGGGAAGGCTTCGTTCTGGGGAATTATTTATAAAATACATGTGACAAAGTGTTAATAAAGTGCTTTTATAAGTCAGTAAGAGTACGTATTACTAGCGCTACCATTTATTGATGTGAAGAAATCTTGGATATAATTAGGTTTGGGAGGAAAACTAAGAATTTTTTTCAGAGAGTTCTCGATTTGAGCTGCCTGTACAACATATGTTATGTATAAAATTATATATCATATTTACATAACTAAAAGGGCATTCAAAAGTTTTTTTTGCTTATTAAGATTTTACTTTTAATATGCCATGAAAGTCTTAACTTTATATTTTTCAAAATATGTTCCCAGGTGCATCTCTCAGGCCTCCAAATATTGCTCCCATCTTCTTAATGCAATAAAAAGATGCTGGATATATAACAGATTACTGTGCAGTTACTTAAAGTTGTAGTTTTAAGTAACTTATAACGATATGGGAAATACATGTGATATAATTTAAGTGAAAAGCAAGATATATTTTATATAAAGTATGATCACAACTAAGTAAAAAATGTTGTATAGAAATAAATATTTGGAAATAAATATGCCAGAATGCTAATTTAAAAAATACGCTGGATATAGCTCTATCCTCCTCTTTTTCAAAGTTATTATAATGTCAATGACTTTATTTGTCACACATGTTTATCTAACAAAGGAAAAAAGTTTATCAGTGTTAGAAACCTGGGACTTCCCTGGTGGTCCAGCGGTTAAGAATCCACCTTCCAGTGCAGGGAGCATGGGTTCAATCCCTGGTGGGGGAAATAAGATCCCACATGCCGCGGGGCAACTAAGCCCTGGCGCCACAACTACTGGGCCCACACGCTCTGGAGCTCATGAACTACAACTAGAGAGAAGCCCGTGTACTGCAACTAAGACCCGATGCAGCCAAAAATAAATAAATAAATAAATATTTTTAAAAAAGAAATGCCATTTTAAAAAAATGTCAGAAACACGGTTTTGAAACATTTCCATTAGTTTTTTAATTGAATAAGCATTTTGTGGGTTTAAAAAAGAAAGGCAGCTGTCTGAACTCATAGTTTGCTGGTAAACACATTTCTGCTTAGGGAAAGGTAAGAGAGTGAAAGTGACCTTTGCATGTCTTCATTAGCTTCAAAAGTTACATTACCCCAAAGGACACATCAAAATTAAACCCACAGTGATTATTTTGAAACCCAGACAACTACCAATTTTTACCCAAAACAAGCAAAAAATGTGAACACGAAACTATGTTTTTATATAGTAAGTATACACTGTAACTGTACAGCTTCTCAAAGAATCTAAGAATTGTCTTACATTCAATGGTCAAGAAATTTTTTTAATTGATAATTATTTTCATTTAAAGAGAGTGTCTCCCTTCTCTTTAAATACAAATACTGTATGATTTCACCTGAGCATGGAATCCCCAACAAACAAGAGAAATGAACAAACATAATTTTTCTGTAAATCTAAAACTGCTTTTAAAGATAAAGCTTATCAGTCATCTTTTTTTAATATTTGGTAAATTAAAAAATACTTCACTGCTCTGTCAGGGGTGTTGAAACCAGATCATTGACATGATCTCATTACCATATTCGCATAAGACCAACCTGTCGCAAGTGCTCTCTGCATCTTCAAAAAGGCTTTTACTAAGACTCTTCCAATGTGCTGTCAGTGAGTATTGGGCTAGCAGTCACAGGTGTCCCCACTGGCTTTTGTGCAGGTTTCTCTTGTTTAGTTTCAGTAGTAGGTGCATGTTCAGAAGATGGAATCCTTGATGCTGGAGCGATGGGTACAGGCGCAGAGGTGGGAGCCAAAGCAGGGACAGAGGTTGGCGCTTGAGCCAAAGCTTCTGCTGTGGCCGAACCACTGCAGCAGTGGTGGCTGGATTTGATCTCTGGGCTGCATGTATCGGGGCCTGCTGTTTCACTGCTTTGGGTTTCGTCACCATAGCCATCAGGAAATTTTCCTCATTATGATTATATTCTTTGTAGATAGTATCGTTGTTAAAGATTTTGTCTGCAGAAATGAATTTTTGTCCCACTACCCACAATGCATTGTTCCCCTTCAGTGCTTTTACTGCAAGGCTGCAGCCGACTCCAAAGGGTCCAGTCAGCTGCACTAAGCTGAATTCTGGAACCCAGGCCCTCACTAAGCCTGGAGCCTGCAGCCTAGATCACATTCCCAGGGCCAGACTCCTGCCCCCTCCCCCAGCTCCCCATGTCACAGTGCACTGTCCAGGTCTCTGGAAAGCTCTCTTTTCCTCAGACCCACTGACACATGTGGCCCAAATTATCTTTAAATGACGAAATAGAATCAGGGTTTCTTGGTTTCAAAAGAAAAAGGGAGAAAACAGTCCTATACTGGTTAGTTCTCTTTACCTTAAAGTAAGCTAAAGAGGCATAGTTCACACTGGAGAGATTATATCACACTATTTTTAAAAAATAAATTTTAAATATTAAAAATGATTTTAAAACCACCTTTCTGTTTTTGGCATTTGGTACCCGGCAAATAATAACACCCAAAGGTATACAGTGAAGAGGCTTGTGGAGGAACAGATTTAATCAAGAGTTCAATTTTGAACAGTCTATGTGTGAGGAACTTGTCAATATCCATGTGGAATTGTTTGTTGAGTAGGCAGATATTAATTTTAGAAAGCTATGGGACTAAGTAACATTATCTGAAAAGTGAATATACATAGAAAAAAATTCTCTGGGGCAGAGCGATGTAGAGACTGTCAAGGTAAGGCAGAACCAAGTTCCTCAAAGGAGGCTGGGAGGGAGTGGTCAGAGAGATAGAAGAAAAATCAAGAGCAAGAAAGGTCTTGACATGAAGTGAAGAAAAGTGTTTCAGGGAGGAAAGGATGATCATTTGCTAAAAAAAAAAAAAGCTGTTCGTGGGCCAAAAGCTGTTTATAGGTAAGGCTATATCTGGACTGAGAAGTGACTATTGGGTTTGGCTGCATGGAGGTAACCAGTGACCTTGAATAAACAGTTCTTGTGGAGAAAAGGAGACAGGAGGCAGATTGGAATAGGTTCAAGGGAGCGTGGGAAAACTGGACTTGTAGACAATGGGTAGAGACAATTGTTTTTAAGAGCTTTGGCTCTAAGTGGGAGCAGAGAAATGGAAAATGTTGGAATCAAGGTGAATTTGCTGTCCTTTTTTTTTTTTTCCTTCTTTTTTTATGGAAAAGAGAGGGGGAAATTGCCGGAGTGAAGTCTGAGCAGGTGAGAGGAGATGAGAGGCAGTACACAAGAGCAGGAGTTGACCTTAGGACCAGGGACAGTCCATCATGTTTAACTACAAAAGGGAATATAGGATACATGAGCACAGATGCAGGTTGGAAGGTTGGTATTTTTTCTATGAAATAAAAAACAAGGCCATCAGTTTAAAATGATGGGAGGAGGTGCTGGAGGTTTTTGTAGAGAGGAGAATGTGTGAAATAGTTATGAGAGAGTGGGAGATTGAACTGACTTGGGGAGATCTCACAAACTCTCCTCTTAGGCAAGTCAGATACCTATACAGGGAATTCAGACTGATAAAATAGTTTGGGGCCTTTTTGTAAATTTCATTTCATTGAAAAATTGAGAAAACCCAACTAGTTTCCATTCTTCATGAACTGCATACAGAAGTAGTAGGCTTCAAAATTTACCTTCTTGGGCTTCCCTGGTGGCGCAGCGGTTGAGAGTCCGCCTGCCGATGCAGGGGACACGGGTTCGTGTCCCGGTCCGGGAAGATCCCACATGCTGTGGAGCGGCTGGGCCCGTGAGCCACAGCCGCTGAGCCTGTGTGTCCGGAGCCTGTGCTCTGCAACAGGAGAGGCCACAGCAGTGAGAGGCCCGCGTACTGCAAAAAAAAAAAAAAAAAAAAATTTACCTTCTTCATTGTCCCACAGAATTTCAGGGTTTCAGTTTACTTCAACTAAGAATACAGCCCCATTTAAATTTATTTCTATTTAAGCCTATAATTATAGAGCAATTCAAGAAACCACCAAGGTGTTTGAATTATACAGAGGTACCCTACTTCCGAGGATTGGCTGATTGAAACCACAGCCTTAGACAAAGGGTCACAACCCTGACCCACAGCTGGCCTGACATGTAAGACAAGATATCAGATTATCACAGAGCCCCTCAAATGAGGACATCCTTCATTATGATATACCAAAGTAATGATCATTTAAACTTCGGTAATGTTAATGGTTTGTTACAACATCTGTCAGTGACCACCTCATACTAACAAAAAACAAGAGACAAAAATAAAACTTTCTCTATTTATAATGTTTGGAAGAAAAAATAACACTTTCCTTTACCTTTCAGGTTGTTGGCTGGATCTCTGTAACAAAAGACAGATTAATTAGAGAAAAGCATATAAATTTATTTAATGTCAGTTTTGTGTGACACAGGAGCCTTCAAAAGGAAGTAAAGACCAAAGAAGCAGTTAAACCTAAGTGTTTTTTATGCTGGGTTTGATGAAGAGTGGAAAGATGAGAAAAGGTATGACAGGACAAAGGGTACGATGTAATTGTAGTCAAATGGGGGAAACTTAGCAGGACCTGTACATTCACGTACAGAGATAAGGCTGCTCCTTTCCTCCTGCTATAGAAAGGGCACCTCTCACTTGAGGGCCTTATGCCTTGTTTCAGGGGAGAAGGGGGTGGAGAGTCCTTCTAGCACCTTCCATTTCTCAAATTCCTTCAATTTAAAATATTCAATATACAACAGTGCCATATTTGGAGTTAGCACGTTCTAAACCCCATCAGTAAGAATACTTTCCCTTTATTCCAGAAGAGCTTCAATAATCAAAATAATACTGGGACTTCCCTTGTGGCGCAGTGGTTAGGAATCTGCCTGCCAATGCAGGGGACATGGGTTTGAGCCCTGGTCCAGGAAGATCGCACATGTCTTACAGCAACTAAGCCCTTGTGCCACAACTACTGAGCCTGCACTGTAGAGCCTGTGAGCCACAACTACTGAGCACAAGTGCCACAACTACTGAAGCCAATATGCCTATAGCCCGTGCTCCGCAACAAGAGAAGCCACCTCAATGAGAAGCCCACACACCACAACGAAGAGTAGCCCCGGCTCGCTGCAACTAGAGAAAGCCCGTGCCCAGCAAATGGCTTGGTTGCAAAGACCCAACACAGCCAAAAATAAATTAATTCATTAAAAGAAAAAAAAACTCTGTAGGAGGTGCTTTACCTATTTACAAAAAAAAAAAAAATTCCTGAGATTGTGACACAAAATGTGATTTTTAAAAGTATTTTAGGTTAAGAAACCAGAGCAAGTAGTTTCATAAGTACAGTGAAATGCTGAACTTGATCAAAGTTTCCAGATACTGTAAGTTATTTAAATAAATATATTAATACCCAAAATAGACAGAATAAAATAAGACCAAACATTACTCTTGATTAATGGGAGTATAAATAAGGTAACCTCTGAGGAAGATTTCGTGAAATGGCAGTGACTGCTATTACTATGTTTATTAATTGAGAAGCAACAGTTTCATAAATTAAATAACTAAAAGCAATGTTCACTATGTCAACAGTGAAAACTGACAAAAATTAAAATATTAAATGTCAACAAATACTAAACACTGACAGTTTTTTTTAATTAAGTTTTACAATATACTTAAATGACAAGATATTTAGTTCCGATAGAATATTTTTAAATCTTGCATTTAACTATTATTTGTGCCTACAAGTTTAGAAACATACAATTAGAAATAATTTGATTAGACTTCTGGGTTCAGCTCTGACAGACAAAAAATTTGGAAGTTGTTACTGCTGTCCTTACAATAAGAAAAGGCTGGATCAACTGAAAATCCATGACTATCCTTGAACACGTCAGAGAACTGAGGTTGCAGGGCAAATTACCAGGCAGAAATCTGAAGAGACAAGTTCATGCAGAGACACACAGGTGAGACTTGCTGACCTGAAGCAGAAGCTGCTGGAGCCATAA
Organism: Lagenorhynchus albirostris; assembly: GCF_949774975.1. Lineage (NCBI taxonomy): Eukaryota > Metazoa > Chordata > Mammalia > Artiodactyla > Delphinidae > Lagenorhynchus > Lagenorhynchus albirostris. The sequence continues at coordinate 117,761,960 of NC_083099.1, forward strand.
ACTGGTAGGAACACAAACAGTAATTTTGGTGAATACCTGGCTGGAAGCAGAACGTGGATTAAGATAAGAGCAAGAGACTTCTCGGGCTGCAGTCTTAAGAGGGTCCCTACATTTTCATGGGCTTTGTGTCTGGTACCTCCACTAGGTTCTCACCATGAAGATCCAAGAAAGATCCCTGTGGCGTTCGGGGAGAAGGGAAGAGTAATCATTGTGAAATAAACCAACAGTTGAACCATAATGAAGGATACTCTCCTGGCAAAAGGCCTTTTTCAGAGCCTTATCCCAGCTGGTGGAAGGGAACCCCTCCCGTTCCACCCCCCTCCAGGCTTCCTGTTTCACCTGAAGAGGGAAAACAAAAACAGAAAACAAAAGCATAGTCAACAGGGATCGGAGGTTCAAGGAAATAGATTGGGAAGGCTGCAGCCAGGGAAGGGAGTGCAGGGCGGTGGGTAGGGGAAGCTGTACCATGGAGAAACACCTGTGAAGGTCACAGTCCAAGATCAAGGCTGATTAAAACACTGAAATTTAATTGAAAGATTATAGAACGCTCCCCCTTGCCCACACCATACTACCACACCAACAGGGCTCCAGTAAAACAGTAGATTACACCTCTAAGTCCTACAAGAAGCAGACTCTGTCTGAGGAGGCATTCTCAGGAAAGCCCAATGTCAAGAGGAAAAACAAAGCAAGGACACTAGAGGAATTCGAATCTTCTAGAACCTATTGCTACAGCAAAAGTTAACATAAATCTTCATACTAAAACCCTATTTACCTCATTCTAATTATTCGTACATATCATATTCACCTTTCTTTTTTTTTTTTTTTTTTTTTTGCTGTACGCGGGCCTCTCACTGTTGTGGCCTCTCCCGTTGCGGAGCACAGGCTCAGGCTCAGCGCAGGCTCAGCGGCCATGGCTCACGGGCCCAGCCGCTCCGCGGCACGTGGGATCTTCCCGGACCGGGGCACCAACCCGTGTCTCCTGCATCGGCAGGCGGACTCTCAACCACTGCGCCACCAGGGAAGCCCCATATTCACCTTTCAACCAAAAATTACAAGGCCTGCCAAAGCCAAGAAAAAACAGACTGAAGTGACAGAGCAAGGCATTAGAACCAGACTTAGATGTGACACAGATTTGGGGATTATCAGACAGAGAATTGAAAATGGCTGTGATTAGCCTTTATGTGCTACCCAGAGAGGGGTCCATACAGCATTGTTCTGGGTTCTGTTGTAAGTTAGAGGGAAACTTTCACAATGTCCAGAGCCCTCAATGTCCTGCAAATAAAGAGGAAGAGTTCCTTAAATTCCTCGCAGCAGGAACACACTTAGGTGGTACCAACCTTGACTTCTAAATGGAATAGTCCATCACCAAAGGTAAAGTGATAGCATCTACGTCATAAATCTGAAGAAAATCTGAAAGAAGCTTCTGCCGGCAGCTGGTGCCATTGTTGCCTTTGAAAACCCAGCTGATGTCAGTGTCATATCATCCAGGAATATTGGCCAGTGAGCTGAGCTGAAGTTTTCTGCTCTATTGCTAGCTGCCTTACTCCTAGAACTTGGAACTAGATCCAGGAAGCCTTACTGGAGCCGAGACTTTTGGTGGTTACTGATCCCAGGGCTGACAACCAGCCTCTCACAGGGGCATCTCCTGCCTACTATTGCTCTGTGTGACACAGACTCTCCTCTGTGCTATGTGGACATTGCCACCCATACAAGGGAGCTCGCTCAGCAGGTCTGATGTGATGGATGCTGCCCCAGAAGTTCTACATGTGCATGGCACCGTCTCCCAGGAACACTCGTGGAAGGTCATGCTTGATCTCTACTTCTACAGAAATCCTAAAGAGATTGAAAAGGAGGAGGAGGGTGCTGCTGAAAAGGCTGTGACCAAGGAGAAATTTCAGAGTGAATGCACTGCTCCAGCTCCTGAGTTTACTGTTACTCAACCCGAGGTCTCAGGCTGGGCTGAAGGCATGAAGGTTCCTCCTGTGCCTTTTCAGCAGTTTACTGCTGAAGAATAGTCTGCAACTCCCACTGCTCAGGCCATTGGACATATAGGAGCAACCACTGAGTGTTCTTAAGCTGTTCATCTACAGATTCTTAAACAGAAAATGGAAATAAGGTTGTTGGAAAATAAACAGTTTCTGAAAATTTTTTTAATAAAACAAAATAACTATGATCAATATGGTAAGGGCCCTAATGAAAAAAAAAAAGGACAACATGCAAGAACAGAGACTTAGTATAAGCAGAGAGATGAAAAATCTAAGAAAGAATCTAAAAGAAATGTAAGAAGTCAAAAAACACTGTAACAGAAATGAAGACTGCTTTCTATGGGCTCATCAGTAGATGTGACATGGCCGAGGAAAGAATCAGTGAGCTTGAAGATAGATCAGTAGAAATAGTTTAGTTAAAGAATCTAAAGGTTGAAAGAGACATTAAAAGTTATCTAATATATCTTCTCATTTTCCTTCTGAAAATTTGGATTAAAAATACATTCTCTTTTCTGATGGTATGCCAGTGATGTAAATAATTATCTAACTCTTGCCATCAAGACTATTGCAAATAGAAGCATATCATTTTGACACAACTAACACAGATGTAACAACTTTAGGCATTTAAATACCATTTGCCTATAAAGAACAATACAACACACAAGTTATAAACATTTATGATTTAATTTGGAAAATTAGAACAGGATTTATCCCACTATTGCATATTATCATGAACGATTCTTTTTAACATCTTTGTACTGTCATTCTTTACTAAATGCCCTACATTTTTCATGCTTTATTTTTTATACTTGTCTACTGCTACTTTGATCCTATCTGGCATTAAGGATCAGTTGTCAAACATTGAAACTAAAAGCTTTTATCTATGGCCTTGCCTCCTTGGATTCCAGTATTCAACATCACTCAGTCAGTGTTCAACTTCAGTCCAGCTGTTCATGTTTGCACATTTAGGTAACTTGCTTCCAAATATTCATGACAGTGAACTACTGAAAGTCAAGTTACTGCTAAGTGGACTTTTTTATATATTGTGATGTCAGAAGAATAGTGCAGTAGTTTCTTAAGATTATTAGCTTTTCCGGGTTTCATTGAATGAAATTGGTGTTTAAGCGCGTATTCACATATTTCATGTACTCATATGTGAAATTCTGTGCTAGTGTAGAGGTGGCTAAGAAGAGGTGGCCCCTGCCTTCAAGGCATGATCAAGCTAGAACTGTAGTATTAGAATCAACTTGGAAGATTTTTAAGATTCTGTCATTCAGCCTTGTTTAAGTCAAAGTCCAGACATATAATATTTCTTAAGAATGTCTCAGATAATTTTAATGTGCCACCAGGATTAGAATTACTGAACTATATTGATAAAAAATATCATGCAAATAGATTGAAAGTGATAGATAAGGATGTTACACACACACACACAGATGCATGCACTCGTGAGATTTCAGAGGGTGGGGAGTTCATGTTCAACGGAGAGAGGGCAACAAATGTTCCTGAGCTTAAAGGGCTGTAAAGATTTTGGAGAGGAATACCTGACTGAGTGGAGTCGCATTCCTGGCAGGGGGACACTAATAATGAAAGAAAACAAATAAATGCACTTGACAATGACCTTTTTGAATGATATAGAGAGGAGCCAGACCCAGAAGAGAATACTGCAAGGAACTGTGGGAAGTAAGGTAAGACAGAGAGCAGGGTCCCACACTGAGAAGACCTTAAAAACTTGAATTTCAGGGTGATGTCATTATAAAGCATTTCTTAAATAGTTTTTGTTTTTTGCATTATTTAACTATCAGGACACTTAAACCCATGATCCTGTTACCCAGCTTAAGTTTTAAACTTTATTAATGCAGTTGATATCTCTCCCTTCCCTAATCATAACTGTCCCACCCTCTGCAGAGGTAATCCTCATCCTAAATTTGGTGTTTATTATTCTCCTACATTTCTTAATACTTAGATACATAGGGACTTATTTTCCTAAACAAAACCGATTTTTCAAGTTAAAAATTTATTGTAAAGAATTGAAGGGAATAAATATGGCATTGAGTTTACAGACAAAGGAATGGATATCAAGGAATGGGAAGGAAATTTAGCACCTTAAATATAGAGAATGAGGAAACAATGAGTCAGACAAAGGTACTGGGCTTTGACCTGAGAGATTAGAATCATGATGTGGTGTTGACAGGTTCAATGAATCATGGAGGGAGAACTGGTTCCTGGCAGTGTAGACGCTGTTTTGTGGAATTTGGCTCAATTGACCATTCCCTCCTTGATAAAGCACTCGCCTCATGGCTTTCTGCCATAACTCTCTTTCGACTTTGTTTCTCCCTCTCCCATTGTTCTTTCTCAGTCTCCCTCATGGCTTCCATTTTGTGTTACAGCTCACACTTCCCTGGATAGACTCATTTCCTTCCAGGGCCTTAACACACAAACTCTGATGACTTCCAAATCTGTCTGGTCAACATGTATGTTTCCTCAGTTCTAGACCTGGATATCTAATTGCTTGTGGTTATCTAGCTCCACAGTCACTTTCAGTGTGTCCAAAATTAGTCCTGTTACCATCTTATTCTCCTTCTGTTTTATTCATCTTTTTAATGACATATTCCCTCTCCCTTTACTCTCTATCTTTGCAAATCACTCCCAAGATCTATCTTCTTACCCAAGCTAGAAAACTTTCCCACGCTTTTCCCTAAACATCAGCTGTGCCCGCTAATTCATGCTATGTCAAGTCAACTTCCTTAACTGTGCTTGTATTGACCCCTCCCCAACTCTCTCCACTACCCGAATCTCAGGTTCATTTTGTCTCTTCCCTGGTCAATTATGACAGTCTGTAACCTTATCTCCCCAGCCTCAGTTTTGTCCAGCTCCTGCTATCTGTCTCCCATCTGCTCTCAGAGAGATTTTCTTTTCTTTTTTTTTTTTTTTTCTGTACGTGGGCCTCTCACTGTTGTGGCCTCTCCCGTTGCGGAGCACAGGCTCCGGACGCGCAGGCTCAGCGGCCATGGCTCATGGGCCCAGCCGCTCCGCGGCATGTGGGATCTTCCCAGACCGGGGCACGAACCCGTGTCTCCTGCATCGGCAGGCGGACTCTCAACCACTGCGCCACCAGGGAAGCCCTGCTCTCAGAGCGATTTTCCTAAATATAAATATAATCATTTCCTGCCCTTACGTAGTAAAAAAAAAAAAGAACCCATTACCTTCTGCAGAAGCTTCCCATTTTGCTCTTCTGAGCCCTAATTAGGATTCTACAGAGTTGACTCAAAGGCAACCAATGGTACAAAGTTAGAGGCTGAAAGGGCAGATGACTCTTTTGGGGGAGACATAAAAGAGTTTTAGATCTGTGTCCTAAGGCAAAAGAAATAAATGCAAAAATAAACAAATGGGACCCAATTAAACTTAAAAGCTTTTGCACAGCAAAGGAATCCATTGACAAAATGAAAAGACAACCTATGGAATGGAAGAAAATATTTGCAAATGATATGACAGATAAGGGGTTAATATCCAAAATATATAAACAGCTCTTACAACTCAATATCAAAAAAATAAACAACCCAATCAAAAAATGGGAGAAGACCTGAATAGATATTTTTCCAAAGACGACGACATACAGGTGGCTAACAGGCACATGAAAGGATGCTCAACATCACTAATTAAAACAGAAATGTAAATCAAAACAACAACGAGATATCACCTCACACCTGTCAGAATGGGTATCATCAAAAAGAACACAAATAACAAATGCTGGAGAGAATGTGGAGAAAAGGGGACACGTACACTGTTGCTGGGAATGTAAATTGGTGCAGCCACTATAAAAAACAATATGAAGCTTTCTCAAAAAACTGAAAATAGAACTGCTATATGATCCAGCAATTCCACCCATGGGTATACCTCCAGAAAAAATGAAAACACTAATTTGAAAAGATACATGAACCCAATGTTCATAGCAGCACTATTTACAATAGCCAAGATATGGAAGCAACCCAAATACCCATCAATGGATAAATGGATAAAGAGATGTGATACATATATATACACACACAGTGAAATATTACTTATATATGGAATATAAAAAATAATATAAATGAATGTATATGCAAAACAGAAACAGACTCAGATATAGATAAAAAGCTGGAGGTTATTAAAGGGGATAGGGGCAAATTTGGGGTATGGGATTAAGAAGTACAAACTATGTATAAAATAGATAAGCAACAAGGACATATTATACAGCACAGGGAATTATAGCCACTATCTTGTAATAACTTTTAATGGAGTATAATCTGTAAAAATACTGAATCATTATGCTGTATACCTAAAACTAATATAATATTGTAAATCAATTATACTTCAATAAAACTTTTTTTAAATGTGATATTTTCACTATCATTATTTTTTCCAAAAAAAGAAGAGTTGGGGGAATTCCCCGGTGGTCCAGTGGTTAGGACTCCATGCTGTCACTGCCAAGGACCTGAGTTGCATCCCTGGTTGGGAAACTAAAAATCCCACAAGCTGTGCAGCACAGCCAAAAAAAAAAAGAGTTGGGTTCAAAAGCCACAGGTCCTTTCCTCAGCTTCTATCCTTCTGTTAAGTAAATCATTTCCCTAGTATTTATTGAGCACCTACCATGTGCCAGATATTCTTCTCAGTGCTGTTATACATGAACTCTTTTAACTTTCACAACAACTCATGGATGTAGGTAATATTTTTATTCCCACCTTACAGATAAGGAAATGAGTCATATAGATGTTAAATTACCCAACGTCACTCAGCTTGGTGGAGTCAAGAACCAGGACTTTAATCCAGGTAATTTGACTCTAGAATTTTGCTACTCAAAGTAGGATACATGACCAGCAGAATTGTATCACTGGTCATATTATTAAAAATTCAGCCCTTCTGCCTCCATCCCAAACTTACTCAATCAGAATATGACTTTCTACAGGATTCCCAGGTGATGTGTATGTCCATTCATTTTTGAAAAGCATTGGGTTCTTAACTATTATATTGCCCCTATATGTCAATAATTCACTTCCTCTTTCTTCTTTAGACACATGGGCTGGCGCTCCTTTTTTATGGGCCTGTCAGAAGCAAAATACAAACCCAGAATCTTTCTTCTTTACATTTCACTGAAGGGATGATAGCAAGAGGAACCCCATTTGTAATATATGAACGTGACCTCCCAGTAGTGAGCTGAGCCTTCCTGAACACTCCTCCTTTTATGGCTGTTTCATCATTTGTCTTGAAATTGGCATCTGATAATCTCAGCATAGTGAAGACAGGAAATTAAGAAGCTAGAACTTTTCTGGTCAAGGGAGGTATAAACCAGTTATGCTCATAGTTATTATTCTAACCAGTTCTTGGTGTAGGTGAATTTTACAGCTCCTGAAGAGGAAGTAAGGGGGACTGATGTTCAGAATGAACCCTGGCTGTCCAAACACTTGATATTAAGTTAGTACCACTGGCTGAGCAGGCAGGAGGAAGGGGTGAAAGCTGCTATGGCTTAGAGACCAAGTAGCAGGGAAAGTTGGAGCTCAGATGCCATTACAACCCTAATTGACATCATAATCACACATCACAATCCTAACAGTGAATTTAGGTGACACGTATCTTCTAAGTTAATACGGAAGGAGCAGGTGGGTTTCAGGATATACTGTAAACCATTCATGTTTATGAAACTCACTCATAGGGGCTTTTCAGGCCAGCCCCAGCCTTGGCTCCTAAGTCACCTGGAGATTGTCACCAGCACTTTGCTGCGTGTCTCACAGAGTGCTCAAAACCCAGCCAAACAGTAATGATAAATGGATGGTTTACAGAGATGGTTCGGAGAGATGGAGAATGTGCCACATCACACACCATGTGGCAGAAACTTAAGCAAAATCCTCATTAGACATGAGGATTCTTCATGTCTTTCTTTCCTAAGTGCTTTCTTCCCAATCTAGCTTTTTTCGCCTTTTCTTTCTTTCCTCCTTTCTTTTTTCACACAGTATCTAGCTAACTGCTGTATCGTTACAAGCATGAACTCTAATTCTAAGTTAAATGACTTAAGCAAAACATAGAGTGGAGAGTTCAAAAAAGAGTAATTCATTTTCTAGCTGATTTTACTATCTACAGCATCCATTCAGGGTCCTTATTCTCAGGATCCTGCCAAACAAAAGCAGGTTTCTTCCTAGCTGGGGGTAGGGATATCTATTGTTAAGAAGATAACAATAGTTTCTCCATACTGCTATATTCTCCTCTGTTGTAGTACTTCTTCATGGTTATTATATATATATATATATATAGAACTAAGACTAAAATCCTTTACCCTATTGGCAAAGGTCTGAGTGGACATGCCATTCTCAACATACACGAGACAAGGTGCTTGCTTGTTGGATGGACGTATTTACGTGAAAAGCATTTTAAACAGGTCTTTGTGTACTTCAGTGACTCTGGGTACCTCACACACACCTAATCAGAGAGGCCCGACTTATATATATTTTTATACATTGGATTTCCACATGATATTTCTTAGGAAAAGGAGCTCCAATTCAAGAAGCAGTTTTTAAAATATCAAAAACAAGTGACAGACAACATAAAGTCTTACAAGTGCAAACTTATTTGCGTGGTGCAGGACTCTACATTATCTGGCCTCTGCCAGCCTTCCCAGCCTGAACTCCTGCTGTTCTCTCTTACCCCACCAAGCCCTGATGCTGCCAACCAAAACTCTTGGGGTTCCCAGACAGCACACGATGCTTCAAGCTTCTGTGCCTTCGCTTGTGCGGCCTCTATTCATTTACCCTGGGGAGCACTTATATCTATTTTGAGACACAATTTGTGTTACTGTGGCAATGAAGATGTTCTGGCTGCTGTAACAAAGCACCATAGACTGGGTGGCATAAAACACCTAGTGGTTTCTTTGCTCACAGTCCCGGAGGCTGGAAGTCCAAGATCAGGGTAGGCAGCGTGGTTGTGTTCTGGTGAGGGCACTCCTCCAGGGTACAGGCTGCTGACTTCTCATTGTGTCCTTGTATGGGGGAAAGAGGGCGAGAGAGCTCTCTGGGGTCCCTTTTATAAGGACACTAATCCATTCGTGAGGGTTAGTTAATTCTTGAGGGCTC